>NW_013671058.1:13385-24230 GCF_000517525.1 Limulus polyphemus
CATTTTCTTTCGAAAAGGCGTATGACAGTTTCAAGAAGCCTATAACCCTCTTGCACATCTATAAAACAAAGAAAAAAAGTTTCATCGAAAACGGTGCACTCGTTTTCTCGTGAAAAGCGAACAAAAACATGTCCGCGAGCGTTACCGACAGACAGACAGAAATTGAGATAAGGCTTGTTTCGGCTTCTCTGGTGTATGAAACGTGAAGATATGCAAAAAGTACACTATTCTAAGCAATGTACAGACAAAACTCTTATTTTATTTATATAGAAGAAGAAGAAGATTCCTATGTTAAGAAATACAAGAAAACTAGCTTATTTTAACAGATGATTTTAATGTAAAGGTACACATATAATGAAGAATAAAGGAAATATTTTAATTTTATACTCGGTTAAACATAATTTAACATTTGAGTGATAAAATCATTACAGTATTCTAATGATCATGTGAGAAAAATCACTGGAAATCATTAAACAAGGTAAAGTTTGTTGTATAGCTCTTCCTCTTCTATAATTCAAATCGGACACTTTCAGACACTAAGTTGATAATCTTAATAAAACAAGAATTATGATTCTATACACTGTTTAACCTATAATCTAGGGTTGTCACAGTTAAAATAAGAGATTCCATCTGTACTTTTTTAATTTCATTATTTTGCAAACCCTCAATCAGATTCCACTTTCCCTTCAATACTTTCTGCAATGAGATACTAATTAAAGAGTTCAAAGATGTTAGTAAAGGCACTAATATAATTAGTTAGACTTAGGATAATATACAATAATGTGTGAACCTGTGGATAATGTGCTTTATAAAACAAGTCTGAAGTATATATACATAATAATGTAGAACTGTGGTAGATGAGTGTTAGTTATTCCATCTCTAAAATTACCTTTGTTTCTTGCACTGAAATATTATCTTCCTCTTTTTCTGGCATTGTTGATGAAAATTCTACTTCAGGTGAAACACTACAAAAAACCAGTAGTGTAACTTAAAATTAATTCCTCAAATTTTATACCCTATCCTTAGCACCTGTTATCCATTTAACACATTGCAATTTTTCAATGCCACATTAACAATTTGTTTTTGTATTACAAATATCAAATTGCTTACTTCTTTTCCCATACCAAGTATGTAATAAAGCATCTACCATTTGTGCAAATTTGTGACGTAACTATCTCCTGAAGAGGACACGTGAAGTGTCAAAACTAGTATCCACATGCATTTTGTATTGTTCCATTATTGTGTAGTATAAGGAAGGTTATGAGAGCAAATTATTATAATTTGTATCAAATCAAGTATTCAACAAAAAAATTACACAAATGGTGTGATATGCAGGCATATCATATGTTTACTACCTGCTTTAGTGATATAGAAATTTTTAAAATTAAATTTATTCGGTTTAATGCAGTTTTAGCATAAACAGATGGTTTAGAAAATCATTGCAATTGCTTTGTTTTATTTTCTTTGTTCTATATAGTAGATAATGTCTATTCTGCCCAAGAGGTTATTGCAGTAACATATGGTAACTGGGTTGAAAGGATTGACACTTTTATGTCTTTTGCTGACTCAGTTAACATTGTCTAAATGTAAAAGTTAATGAGTTAATGCTTTCAATTAATAAATCTTGTGAACTCAAGTGCATTTTCTTAGTTCAGTTTAGAAGATCATCAAATAAAGACTTGCAGAAAGATTATTGCATTTAGTTCTAAAGAGATCAATCATGAAGGAAATAAAGCTGTGGGACTAAGCAAAGCCTAGTAGAAGCAACTGTCTTTTTGTGTGCACAAGTACATATGTTGCATTTTCGTTTTTGTTTGTTAAACAATAAATATTCTTTTCATTTTTACCAACTTTGAAAAAGTCTCATTATTTTACACACACTAGGAAGACTAATTTAAGTTGTCTTATCAGAATCACGCTACTCATTTCTTGAAAAAATCTGTAGTTATTAGCAAATCCATCTATCTGATATTTGTCGAAAAATAAGTAGTTCTTACATGAAAATACCACAGTGGGATCCTAATCTACCTTATCATCATTATACATTTCCCTTCTAATACATTTTGAATTAAGTGAAATTTTGATTGTTGCTCAGGTTTTCACTCTGTCAAAAAGTTTTTTCTTATAGTCAAATGTTAAAAAATTATTTGGGCTTTAAAAAACTATGCTGAAATAACTATATGTGAAACACTTCCATAGTGAACATCTGACATTCAGATTTAGCTTTTTATTGATAAATATTACTAAATAATCATAATTTAAAAGAAACAAATTGATTATATATGAGCTGAAATACTAGTGGATTGAAACATTTTTAAGCTTTCTCTTACCAATCGCATAGAAGCAATGCTTTTATACAGATTTAACAAATATCTGACCTTTGACAGGGGCATGTGCAGGACCTTAAATTTGATGGCTGTTGGGCATTTTAGACACACAAATATCAACTCTTGCACATACAACATAAACAAAGAAATTAATAGCATTACACTAAGCCAAAATGACCAAGACCATATGCATAGAGTTATTAGGGAAGGGTACCTTGCTTACCACCTTGTGTACATCCTTGACCTTTAAGACATTTATACCCCCCAGTTGCATAGCGGTATGTGTGCAGACTTACAATGCCAGAAACCAGGTAGACAGAGCACAGATAGCCTTTTGTGTAACTTTGTGCTTAACTTCAAACAAACAAACTTTAAGGCATTTACATTAAAATTGTTGCTCGTGTACAGATTTAACAAATATATTATATAAGGTAGATGAACAGTGTCTAAGTATACAGATTTCCCTATAAATATTTATCTAAGTAAATGATACAATAGCTGATCCCTGAAATTTTCAGGTTACATGTGATACTAACAAATTTAATACATAATACACTTGTCAGTTGCTAAACACTGAAGGTGTTATTATACAAATTTAATACTCACTCAATACCAGCAGCTGAATCCTGAGGATGCTTAGTATAGAGGTGCTGAGCAGTGATAGTGAAGGGTAATTCTTCTGGCATGGCTTCATTACAGTACTGATATTTAGTTAATTCTGGTTGTTCTTTGTACATCTCATCCACAACCAAATAAGAAAACTGGAGAAAAAGAATAAAACGTATACTGTGTTTTCTTTTATTATCTGTATAAAATTATGTCCCTTCCATGTCTTTTACCTATTTTTATAAGAGTTAAACTCAGTCAAATATTATGTAATCACAATTCTTAGACTTTTTCATACACATCTATGATGTATGAATGTCATAACAGTTACTGCTGAAATAACTGGTACAAATCTGGATGTCTAAAAGGTACATAACTACAATTCTATCCTGACTATACCTGATGAACAAGGTAATTTTACAGCTCATTTTAAAAGCTTTATTTCAGAAACAAATATATTTTTAAACACTGTATTTGTAGGCAACAAAACTCAAAGTACCTTTAAACATAAAAAATGATATTTAATTTAAAATTATATATAAAAAATAAAATACAGTGTAAAACTGAAAGTTTAGAACAAACAACTGAGCTGCCAATTAAAACAACAATATTCCTTTTACTAACTTAAATATGTTAATAAATTAAAACCTCAAAACAACAAAAATAAGCTGGTATTTTTGTAACTAAAAACAATTTAAAATAGACACTTCTATATGTGTATTAAACTCTCAAAAGTTTTAAATGTTGACTTTTCCCATCTCTTCTGTTAACTATTTTGAACCAAAGTTTTGACTCAATGAACCTGATTCATTATAAGCTCTTTTCTGCAACCAGTAACTTTCTGGTTGAAACTTTTACTGTGCACCTAACTCTTCTACATTTTCATTCCACCTGATGTGAAGATATTAAATTATATGTCATCAAACAAATGCAACTTAAAACATACTTACCTCTAGTTATATACACATTATCAAAAATACAATTGTTGGGAGTGAAGAGCAGTTAAATTCTTTTTGATGCAAAGAAGTAACTGACCAATATCTCACATTTAGTACAAGCCATCAAGAACAAACTAATTATATCCCAGGATTACCCAAAGTTGGGTCAGTGACATGTGTAAACAAAGGTTTTTCACATCTGTTGGCTTAAAACTCAGATCAGTTGGGGCATGGTAGACAATAGAATATGAAAGCATTTGATGCTGATCCACCTGCAAAACCTCCTGCTAAAGGTAATAAACTGCAACCAATTAGAAAACAACGAGAAGCCACAGCTGGCAGAATATAATATGCAATTACCATTTCAAGATAATACTACAGCTGAAAAGTTCTTCAAAGGAATCTCAATAGCATTAAATATAGCCATCTGGAAAAAGATCAACCACAAAAGGAAGAATTTCAAAATGTCATGGATCTCTTAAACCACAAATTGATTGTGTGTGTGTGTGTGTGTCAATTCTAAGAACTCATGAGTGAATGAAGCAAGGAATATCCAATAATATGTCCACCACAATATATATATAGACACACACACACCCCATATCCAGTGCAATAAACTGCAGTATTAGGACATAACTGATTTGAAGTAGAAAGATCCAAAAATTGTGAGAGAAAAAATATTCTTAGATGTATACATACATGAACCTTAACCCCTGAAGTCCAAGGTTTGTAGAAAAATGAATAAACTGGATATTGGAGAAAACATTCTTGAAGTAAAAATGAAGAAATAATGGCACAAAGGTATCTCGACATTGAGGTAAAAGATGTGAAAAAAAAAAGATATAAAGAGAGGGAGAGAGAGAGAAACCAGATGAATGTCCACTCCTGTTCCACAAAACAGAGTACAATAACCATGGAATACTTACAGAAAAAGAAGCAACAAAAGACACCATCAGTCTGGCAACAATAGAATAGAATCAACTTATTCCCACAAACGATCAATTACACAGTCATGATGGTACAGAAAAGGGCATCACAGAGGAAAGGGAAAAACTTCTACCAGAGAAAGTTGTTCAAAACCTATCCAACAATGACTAGCATACTTGATGTCTTTCTGATGCCTTTCCATCTATGAAACATTCTAGTCATTTCCATGTATAGACATTTTGAATGTTCTTTTCAATTGCTTTAATATCAAAATCATGATCAACGATACATTCTGCCACTTTAACAACCTTGTTACACAGTTGAATAACACAATGTTTCATTGACTATAATGGACAAGATAGTGGCTACAAGGAAGGCGTTAATGGGGATGAATAACTCATAATGAAGAAATGATGGGGCATAGTTTATATCTATATCTGTGAAATCGCCCTGTGCTGACAAAGTATCTACACAATCATATAAAATTCATGGATAAAACCTATGAGAAATCACTGATTGGAATGCTACCTGAATAGGAACTCACATGCAGAAGAATGAAGAAACAGAGGTGAAATAACATACTGAGAAGAAATCTTGGGCCTGGTATATATATATACTAGAATAGCTGGCAACTCTAGAAACAACCAGGCTAAAAATTGGCTATCATAGAACAACACGATTTTTCATTCATTCCTTGGTGACAGTTTAATGGTGTTTTCCTTTGTAATGTGTACAAGAACATGCTCTCATGAGTTAACATTATTGATGACAACAGGGATCCAAGAGTAGGCTCTGCCAGAATAGCTGGCAACTCTAGAAACAACCAGGCTAAAAATTGGCTATCATAAAACAACATGATTTTTCATTCATTCCTTGGTGACAGTTTAATGGTGTTTTCCTTTGTAATGTGTAAAACTTTATTTTTGACTGCTTTATTTTCTTCATGGTAAATATTTGAGTAGATTTTCAATCTAAACTATGTATTATGTTGTTGACAAATTTACACAGAATGATTTATTCATTATCAGTCTGACAGTAACTTGGTGTTATTTTTTAGTCTTTGTTGTGAATTTCAGTCTACTTCTTCTGTGTACAGTGTTTATTTCCACAGCTACCCATTGTTACATAAATTACTTCTTTATTGTAAAGTTTGTTTGTTGATTGTTGGAAGTTGTTGTGATATATCTTATTTCTAACTAGCCAACTACCCTGCATTGCTCGGATGAAAATAGCTTTAAATATCCTGAGTTGCTTTGAGTTGTTAAATCAACCATATTAATAGTGACTTTTTGCAAAAAACTCAAAATTATTTTTTTACCTAAATGAATATTTTGATTAAAATCAATAAAAGTAACAAAGCGTGAAAAAAATAAAAATTTCCTAAAGATATTTTAATCAAAGCAAAACAGGGTTCATTGTTCCTGCTTCTTGAAATGTCATGCTGTCAAGTGTTGTTTGCAGCATATTCTGACTTTATTATTGTTCCATTTAATGAAGAATTGGTTTATTCTCTTTTCTTTACAACACAAAGTAAATGAAAATTTGCTGATACTAAACGTTTTTGTAAAGTCATTGTATATACGTGATTCTTGTGAGTACACACAAGCAAAGCAAAATATATGGCTGAAGTAAGCCTATTTTATTTAGTTGAAGGAGTGTGTGCAGGTTCGAGAGAATGCACCAGCCTCTTTCAGTTAAGAGGAGTACAAAAGCAGGAATGTATGTGTAGAAGAAAGAAAGAAAGAGGGAGGGAAAGAGAACAAAGTTTTTAAATCATTTTAACACATAATTGATAATGGATAGAATGATTAAGAGAAGTTCTCACACAGAGACGAAATGTAAATAATAGCCCACTTGATCACACATTACCAAAAAAATCTGACCCTTTCAACTTGAGACCAATTGGTTGCCTTGTTTGACAACCAATATACAACTTGACAACTTGCCATATTGGTCACTTTGGCCTCAATTTTCGGCCTCATAGCTCATGTTACTTCCTGCACAAAGTTGTATCTGTATCTTGAGTTTGGAATTTGTAGCTTTAAAGATATAGCCATGCATAAGAAACAGACCCACAGAGAGAGAGAGAGAGAGAGAGACACACACACACATTCATGCTTTTATATATATATATATATATTAGAAAAAAATTTATTTTGCTACAAACTTTAGATATATGAGGCAAGAAATCATGCTTCTATTCAAGGCCTGTGAGTGATAGGCTTCTGACAAAAGTTGTAGGGAAGATAAATATTTCAGAACAGTAGTGGGGGTCAGATGAAATCCAAGAAAATTGGGATCTGTTCAAAGTGATCACAGGCTCCAGTCTGAAACCTCCTATGTCCAAAACTGGATCAAGTCTTTGGTAATCTAAATATGCCTCTTCCTGGAGGTGGTAAGCCAAAGCATGCTGTTCCAACAAATTTTGCAGACAAGGCATAGCTATCTTGTCATGTAACTGAGTGGTAAACCTCCCAGCATGAACAATAATACCAGGTGAAGAAGGAAAAATTAAATAGTCGCCCTCAGACCTTTCTGCCACCAAGGAAGAGTAGACTCAAAGGCCACCAGGGAAGCCCCAAAACCTCACAAGCCCAACTGACTAACTGAAGAATGGGAGCAGGAGGTGGCTAATATAAATTGGCTTTGTGAGAAGCTGACCTAGTAAATGGAGGCACCGGAAAAAGTGAGTCTAAATTCTCGCCAAAATGTCCTGGAATATTGGCATAATCAGAGCAGATCATGGACAGTATCATCTGAGAGTGACTCCCCTCCCGACCACTGAGAGACACTACATAACAGAGGTGGAATAGGGTAGGTCTGATTAGCCTTTGTGCTGGAAACAGTAACCTAGGAATTCATTGATTTTTTTCATTTGATTTTTGTAGATATAGTAAAATATAATTGATCGGAAATTAACTAGGTGACACGGAATTGCAACCAAGGATGTTAACTATCACAGAACTTCTTTAGACAAACCAATGTCTAAATGCTCTGTCAACAAAAACTGATAAAATTATCTGAATGAGGTCCTTATATACAGTACCAGGATAGAGGGTGCATTGACATAGGTGGAGAGTATCACGAGACAAATATTGCCAAGGGCAATTGAGTGGGGTATAAAAGACTGAAGCAAACTAGAAAATATCAGGCCAATGCTTGTACGGGCAAAGAAAAACCCTGGAAGTCAAGTAATAGCTATAAGTGTCAGAGGAGGTAAGTATGTTTTGGAATTTAAGCTTTTAAAAATTCTGTCTTCATTTTGCAATCTTACAACATCATAGTACTTTGTCTCTTTTCAAGTTTTAACCCCTGTAGGTTTTTGTGAGCTTAGCTTGTTAAAATAAGTTCAGTGAAATGATTCTGAGATACCACAACACAATCTATTTTAAATTGTATAATACTATACTCGCAATGCTCAGATAAAATGGGTTAATATGCTACATGAAACTCAAAAGAAAAATATTTATACAATTTCAGTATTTCACTCAATAATTCTCTTCCATCAGTATGACAATCATTAACTAAACACTTGTGTAAGAGTTATTATCTACCTCAATGTTACGATCAATAAGCCATTGGACTTCAAAGTCGTCATCATCTTCACCGAGAGGGTTGATCAAAACTTCAGCAACCTGGAGTTTAGAAAATATATATCAATTAACTTTTATTATGAAGAAAACTGTTTGTGTATTATTTTGCTTGTTTTTAAACACATAACTGCACAATGGGCCATCCATAAGTATTGTGCCCAATGCAGGGATTGAGCCTCAAATTTTAATGTTGTAGGCCCTCAAGCTAACCTCTGAGCAACCAGAAGGCAAAAACTAAATACTTGTTTGGAATTGTAATTTTTCATACTCTTCAGTGTCATTGTACTGTATACTTATTTGTTCAAATCTACAGGTTTCAAAGTATAAAGAAAATAATATACATACAGTAGCAATTGCATGAGAGCTAACATTCACACTCTCTAGCAATATTTGACTCAACTGATATAGCAATGCAGAAATTGATATAAAAGTATAAAATAATATACATAGTTTATGAATGATTGACACTTGTTTTCAAGTTAAGCTTAAATAAATAAATAAAATGCAATGTTTATTAGTACACAGTTACAACATCTTTATTGTTGTTTCATAAAAATATCAAACAACTGTTGATAGAACTTTTAATAAATTTAGTAATGTAGAATGTTTATTTAAAATAAAATTACATCAACATCTTTTTAAGAGAAAATAGAAAGAAGTAGCTATATTCTTACTTTATATTCTAGGATTAATTCGTCAATTATTTAATGTTTTTAAGAAACAATAAATATTTTATCTTATCTTGAAACCTATGAATAAGATTAATCAAACTTTAGGTTGATACAAAATATAAAATACATTTAAACGATAAGACAAGGATTTGAAAAATTGAATGTGAATGTGGTAACACTTATACTGGTCAAACTTAAAAGAACTTTTACTGTGAAATACTGTTGTGAAGGAATCTTTGTCATCTTCTGTATGTTAACCTCTAATTGAATACCTTTTTTGTTGTGTATTTGAGCTGACAGTTTTTCTACTGCTTCCATGCATAAGTATTCTGAGGTCCAGAGTCATCAAAACAGTGAAATTCCCATAGTCTTTCATTTAAACAGTGTCTTTAGAAGCTGACTACTAGTGAGTAGCCTACATGGTTAGTAATAATCTAACAATAAAATGTTATAATTCCAGCTAGTTCCCATAATACATTGCCTTCCAACACAATTATTACTGTTACGACAGCGGAGGTCACGTGACGCTAGTAACACACCACGTGCTTCTAGAACGTTCATGAAGCATCGGGAGACTACTAGATATGGGGTAGTCTTGTATATATAAGACCAACCAAGAAGCGACGGGAACAATGTGTAATTGAACTGCGGACAGAGTATTGTTGAGTTGAGTTGTTATAGCGCGACTGTGGAAATTAAGTGTATTGCAAAGTTGTATTCAGAAAGAATAAACCAGTTTCATTTAAGAAAAGACTTGTGTCGCTAAAGTTTCGTCAGAACGAAATTTACGGAAAATTAACTAACGAACGGAGACGTAATATTACTAATAGTTTTGCTCATGTACAATTTGATATAATTGAGAAATCTGCACCACAGTGTTTCTAATTAGTACACAAGATATTAGTTTACTTATGGGTGGATAATAGATACATTTCTCTCTAGTTTAGATTCTGATGGATCTAAATGATTACTTCTTATTTTAGAAAAGGTGAGCCTTCACAATATATATTACAAAACATTTGTTTGGTTTTGAGTCAATAACTCCAGTTCTCTATACATAATAGTACATGACACATAAAAAAAGCTTTATATGATAACCTATCAACTCATATAGAAGAAGACAGAAGGAAGAAATCTATTAGGAAAATTAATGAATGGTCTTAATAGAGGGGTGTTTAAATATACCCACCCCAAAGAGACGAGAATGTGAGGCATGGAACAGGAAAAACACATCCAACAGGAAAATTCAATAACCAGAGCTGACTCTATATGAGTATGTGAAGACTACCCCTTTTGGATGTAGCTAACCAAAGCAATACATCCAATGAATAGTGTAGGTAAAATCACCCCAAATAACTTGAAGTCAGGTAAAATGCAGACCACTTCACAAAATATATGGTACCAGACAAGTCCAAAGAGCAAGGCAAAAAACTTGGACAGAATCACGTGGTGAAATAACCTGAAATAGCATCCCGAAAAATGGAAAATAAGAATGTGAAATGTGGGCATACCCCCAACATGCAGAAATAGCAAACCCAAATGCGATAAAAGACTACATATGAAAACAGAGAAGATCCAAGATGTGATTGAGGTGGGATGGATCAATCCAGAACCCCAAACAACATCAAGCATATAAGACGAACTAAGAAAACCCGTAGGTAGGTAAAGATCTATCAGTGTACCAAGTTTGAAAAGAAAATCCATGAAAATATGTTTTTCTATCAAATAACATTTCTGCACTTTTGGTGCGAAGAAAAAAAAGGGGAAGAAACTCAAACAAAAT
>NW_013671058.1:24240-48829 GCF_000517525.1 Limulus polyphemus
ATCCCGAAAAATGGAAAATAAGAATGTGAAATGTGGGCATACCCCCAACATGCAGAAATAGCAAACCCAAATGCGATAAAAGACTACATATGAAAACAGAGAAGATCCAAGATGTGATTGAGGTGGGATGGATCAATCCAGAACCCCAAACAACATCAAGCATATAAGACGAACTAAGAAAACCCGTAGGTAGGTAGGACAAGTAAAAGATGGAAGATTGGCAGACATGTAAAAGTATAAAGATGACAATATCTCAGAATGAAACAAAAAAAAATTAATATAGCATGGCAGATACCCCACATGATGCTAAATGTACAGTACCAATGACCGGTGGAGAAAAAGATCTGACTGTAAGTCCCTATTAGCCGTGGACAGGAAACAAACAGCAGTGTCCCACCCAAGAAGTTCCCAAAAGGATAGAAGCCACATGTGGAGGGGAAGGATGAAAGATGACAACCCCCCCTTCCCAACATGGAGGAAAGAAGGAGGAGATATCTCACAAAAATCCCTACATACAGGTGGAACACCTAAGAAAGGAATTGGAAAGTTAACATTACCCATAGGGGAGCATATGTGGTAAAATGAAACTGAACAACTAGGTATGGCAGAAAATGGAAAGGATTAACAGAGATATGAAGGACATAAAACCAAGAAGGAAATACGCCTGATGGTAAGCTAAGGCAAAAAGAATTAAAGCCTGTATATGGCGGGGTTTGCATATACCAAATCTCACAAGAGACAAAAAATAATAATAAAGAAACAATGTCAGGAGAAGGGAATACACTGTGAAATGTGTCTAAAACAAGACAAAGCAGAGATAGGCCAAACAGATTCTGCAGTAGAGGCCTGGAATACAATCCATGATATGGTGGAGGAAAACAGAAAGTATGGGAGGTAGGCAAGTAATATTGGAAGCAGGTAGGGTGGACCTCAAGCTACAGGGGTCCATTCATACGAAATTAAGGGTAAGATGTATAGAGTATAAATTAGATTAAATGAATGGTAGTAAATGAACAGACACTTATTAAGCTTAAGCAAACAAGATATTTAATGTAATTAGCAATAATCCTCAAGTCAAACTACAAGTAAACCGAAAATACCAGACATGTATTAAGCCTAATCGAACAGTGCAGAACAAAGGATATCACTGAGCTTAAAAATAAAAAATCTTAATCTAACACTAAGTATAATAACGAAAATGAAATAAACAGGAATTTATAAATGAAATATGTGTGTGTATAAACAATAAACTATGTATAAGACATGATGTATGGAAGAAAACAATATAGTTAAATGAATGATTGATATCCCAGTCATATGAATTTCAGGTAGTCCTAAAGTATCAAAGACCCTTAGTATCAGTGGTATAGGAGAAAAGATACAACTAAGCCTAATTTCGAACCTGAGCTGGACTACGAGTATTGACAAAACTAATAAAACTTGTATTATCAAAGTTAACATTTTTCCAAAATTGAAAATTTATTTCGAATACTACTTACCTCCACTAATACTTATAGCTATTACTCGACCTCCAGGATTTCTTCTTTGCCCATCTAAGCATTGGTTGGATTTTTTCTCTCTTGCTTCAGTATCTTATACCCTACTCAACTGCCTTTGGCGATATTTGTTTGGTGATACTCTCACCTATGTCAATGCACCCTCTATTCTGGTACTGTATATAAGCACTTCATTCAGATAATTTTATCACTTTTTCGACATTGATACCATCCCAGTCTCTAACACCAACTCTTAGTGAGGAGGAAGAGCAGGAGAGTGTCAACAGAGGGAAATACTATTGAAAATAGATTTTCAATTTGGGAAAATGTTAACTTTCAAAAAATACTTACCTCCACTAGCACTAGAATCTCACACTGAGAAGGTGGAGGGGTTAGTGAGGGCATTATCCATATGGATAGCATCTGCATTGATCAAGGGTGTTCAAAGATAAGAGTGGTACCCAAGTGAGGGAACCCCACTACATCCAGAACAGGTTGCTCTTCACCCAGAACTTAGTTCCTGTATCAAGGGTGGAATAGTGCATGAGTAATCATCACTATATTCACCAGAGGAAGAAACAACCAGATCATGCAGATAATGAGTGACAAAGGTATTGAGAGTTGTCCACATACCAGCCTGGATTTTTTCCAAGGGGAGGTGAAGGTGAGCAGCTAAAGACCTGGTAATGTGACAAATTTGATGTGAAGATACATTGTGGAGACAGTGATCTTTCATGGACAAGTCTGAATACACCATCCTGATGAGTTGACAAACCCAACCAATGAGTTACTGGAAACATATCACGGGAAACAGAAGGGTTCCAAGAAATAATTAGTCAGGAATGTGAACCCCGAAAGGAGGCAGTGTGAGCCACATAACAACTAAATGATTGAACCAGACAAAGAAACCTATCCAAAGCAGAATGTGAGTACAGGTGGGAAATCAAAGGTAAGGAAATGGGTGAGAAAAACAAACCACCTTCTCGGGCCACACAGGTCTTAGCGGAAAGGGTTGGTCAGGGTAAAGGATCACACAAGAGGAATTGTAAAGGATGAGAGAAACATTAATGGCATAAATACTGGAATGACAGTGTCCACAGGCAAGGAGGAGAAGGAAATAGGTCTTAAGGGAAAGATAGCACAAGGAACATGTAGCAAATGGTTCAAAGGTAGAATGAGAAGAGGCATAAAGGGCCACATTAAGATACTAATCTGGTACAACAAAGGGATGTAGAGGAGGAACAATATGAAAAAAAAAGGAAATGGATGGAAATGAGAGCGGAGGAGAAAACATGACAAAACCAGGAAAAATGGAAGGTGTTTGATAGGTCTGTCCAATAACTAGACACAGTCAAAACAGACAAGCCCTGGTCAAACAACCATGTGAAGAACAGAGGAACAGAAGGACTGGAGGGGCAGAAGCCATGGCAAAGAGACCAACGTTGTTGGTAAATGGTCAAGGAAGAAGGTCTGATGGTTCAGGAAAGATGCTACATGAGGAGTCAGTTCCTGGGTTGAGGCAAAGAACCGGACAAAAGCCAAGTGTGAAGACAGAGTTTGGTGATGTTGGGATGAACTATGTCCAATTGAGGTTGACAGAGGTAAAGACAGGGGACATTGCATAAGTAAAGGCTGTGCGGGTGAATATGGAGCAACCAGCAGGATGACACAAGGGGTGGTCTGGATGAGAGATAGAGACTTGGATTGGAGGGTAAGCATAGATGTGAAGACCCATCCAATCTTGACTGACTGAGTCTACACCCAGAGCTGAGGGGTGTGGAATGGGAGAACAAAAGGAAGGAAGTTTGGTGTTCCAGTGTGTGGCAAAGGCATCAATAAACAGTTTCCCCAGTTGAGAACACACCCACCAAAATACCTGTGGATGAAGAGACAACTCCATTTGAAGAACCTGATTGGATGAAATAAATGATTTGCAACATGGCCCCAGGAACATGGCACCCTGTTGTAATGGTGGGACCAGAAATAAAATCCAGAGTCTGAAAACACAAAGATCTCAATTTATTTCCATCTTTCTTAGTGATATAATTGACAACTTTGGAATTCCCATAGTGAACCATAAACATCCACCCACACGGGAGTGGAAAAAAATGGGTCAATGCCTGACAGACTGCCAAAAGCTTGAGGATGCTTATGTGGAGTGCAGACTCCTCTAGAGACCACAGACTGGAAATCTTGTAAGAGTTGAGGAAAGCCCCCACCCCACCAAAGATGCATCCATGAACAAATGTAACTCAGGATGAGATAGAGGAATGGAAACCCCCACTGTGGTCTGATCTTTGTCGAGCCACTAAGCTAGGTCCATATTGATCATGGAAGAGTAACGGGATGGTCAAACAAATCCAGAGAGAAGTTCCACTGATCGAGAAGAGTCCACTGATATGGATAATGCATATGAGCTCGACTCATTGGAATGAGAGCTTCAAAGGAAGCCCAGATCCCCAAAAGAGAGAATTTATTGAGCCATGAGAGAAGGAGAGATAAGGGCCTTTGTAACTACCTATTCTATATTCCTGAGATGAAGAAGAGAAGGCTGGGCCCAACTGAGGTGCGAATTGAAGAAAATTCACAAATGAATCAGGTATAGAGTGGGGGTAAAACCAGACTTCTCTAACTTGATCAGAAAATCAACCTGTGCTGCTTCTTGAAGAAGCAAACGTATGTGATTCATTGATTGTGAACAGGAATAGATAAGCAGGAGCCAATCTTCCATAATATGATGAGTGCAAAGACTTAGTGAGTGAAGGTGATGAGCAAACCATTCCACAATACACATAACAAGCTGAAGAGAAACCAAACAGCAGTGTAACTGAAATGCTTGACCCTCATGGACAAACTAAAGAAAATGACGTGACTCTGGAGCAAGGGGAATGTGAAGGTAGGCATCCATCTCATCAAATTTGGTCATCCAGAGTCCTGAGGAAAACACTCACTAAAGTGAGAGATAGGACTTCATGGTGAAGCGAGGTTTCTATAATTGGTCTCTAGTTGGCTGTCTCTTTGGGGACCACAAAGAGATGGGAATAAAAACCCGGATGAGTATGAACCTGCTTGATAGCTCCTTTGCATAGGAGGTCTTGAATGGTCTCGGGAAGATGACTGAGAGAAAAAAGGAAATCTCTTTGAATCTCACTGTCTCCACGTATACTGTATAATATTTTTGAGTTGGTGAGAATAATACCCCAAGCTTTTTATATGCACTGCCCCTGCTCAGTAATTAATGCATGTCTCAGTCATGGTAACTTGGTTGTTTGAAGATCCATATAGATCTTATAGACTTGTTATGGGCATTTCTCAATTTTATTAAATGTTCTTTTATTAAAATGTCATTGCTATCATTAATTTGTTTATAAAACATGCACCTGCCAATTGCTCTGAAATCAACTCACATCAGAAAATAATGTTAGATTCCATTTGCTAATTTGGACATTATAACAGCTTTATAGAATCTTGAGTAAAACATACGTTTTCAATATAAAAATCCAGGCTTCATAAAAATAAAAGAACTTCACTTGAGGCAGGTAATTAATCAATAGATACTCACAGAGTGAACATAAGCTTCTATGTTGAAAGAAATTTCTAACTTTCCTAGATAATTCTCAATCAATCACACCATATTTTTGTACATTCTAACCTGATAAACTTAAGAAGCTGTAGCTTAAGTGGGTTAACAATTAAGTTTATCACAATCACAACAACCCAAAATTAATGTTGAGCTGTTGAAAAAAATTCTGAAAATTATTTATAAAAAACATAGAAAAAACACCTAAGCTTTTCAGAAAAAATAAACCTTCAGTAATTTTTCATGGTTCCAGCTTTCATCTCTAAACTAAAAGAGGATTAATGAAAATGTGTAAGAGGGTCTTGGTAAGACATGGGTCTTTCTCTGTAAGTAGCTTGTAACTATTCTAACATTTTGATTCTATTGTATTGTTCAAATATTGTTTTATCTAAAGAGCTCAAATTGAAACTTATATGTAATATTTTACTCCTGTGTTAATGTTTTACATAGCTAAGTAAAACTGAACATGACTACAACTGCAAGGACATAATGTCTGAGTTTCTATGAAAAGTTAGTTTTTATTAATTAGTTCTGAGTTGTAATGTCTATTCTAATGGTATGTTGTTATACAGAGATTTTACATCAAAATTTTCACAATATATATTTCTATCAATCCGTATCCTTTGCATTTCATTAGGAAAGACAAACTTTCTTTTACAGTATACTCATTTTGTGTAAATATTTCCAAATATTTCTCTAAAAAATCACAAGTTCATGATCATAAGTTCTAATATCTAAGACAATAGGTCTGACAGGACAACCTTCTTTATGAACTTTAGAAATACAATATAAAATACTATGATAACTTTGTTAATAACATCATACAGAATTAATTAGAGGAACTTCAAGGCATCAAACAACTAATCAATAACATGCTGAAAAAATATCCAATATCCAATAATACTACTCTACAATAGCAAAAATGCAATGTTACTGAAGAAACACCATTGCAAGCTTTTTCATAGAACTTATCGACAAATAGATTTGTTTGATGTTTAGACCAGAATGTAGACTGTATAACTTTTTCAGATTTAAAGACAGAATATTTTGTGTAATAACATCAAATGCTGTACAAATATGTATATGCTATTTAGTACTGTTCCAATAACTTTGAGATTTAGGCAACTAGAAATAGAAATACTGTTTAAACATAAACTATTATCTTTACCTTAAGCCAACCCATATAGAAAAAGAACTGTAAAAAGTTGAATATGGGCACATAAGTATCTATGTAGCGTTTTTCAAAACTTTTCTCTGGGTTTATCATCTGACTTCCCATTAGTGATGCTAAAAAGTATGCGTAGACTGCCAATGTGACAACCTAATAGATTAGAAATATATTATTAAGATAGCGATATGTATCTATTATTAACATGGTTTAACCAAATTTTATAATTCATTTCTCTAACAATCATTATATCTATATTTAACCTCTGCACTGAAACACTAACTTTGCTACTTCTGATCATTTTAGAATATTTCTATAAAAATTCACAGACATAAAAAAAGAAAGCTTCAACTGCTAATAGAAGTTAATACATAATATGATATCATATATAAACTTCATATAAAATCTTTAAGTTTAGCTGAATAATGGAAATGTAAAAGTGAAATGGTGGAGCTCCCAAAAATATACAAAAAAGAAACAAAAAATAGTTAACAACAAAATATAGAATTCTAAAATAAAAAGTTCTTTTCAAATTTTTTGAGTATAGTATTCTGTTAGAATGTAGATAAAACAAATTTTTATTTAATAGAAATAATGATAACAATTAAGATATTTAAAGTTCTGTGTATGGTAGAGAGGTTGAACAATATTAAAATGAAGTAATGGGAGTTATAATGTAGCATCTTGCTAATATTTCCATGTTTTTAATCAGTCCCCCTACTTAAACTTAGTGATGTACATACATATGTTCTTAATGTCTTTTTTGATTTGTTATTAAAGGTTAATTACAACTAATTGTTAACCTTGCACAAACTAACCTATACACCATAAAGACATCTTCATTGTTTTGAATAATTGAAACAAGGATGAGTTCTAACCTGGGTGTATACCAGTGGAATATTGACCCAATCATAGCTAAACATAGTTCCACAATAGCCACGATAAGTGGATATTTCCTGTAAAATTAGTAAAACAGAAATCATAAAGATGAAATAGGACTTTTTTAACTCACTCTATTTTATACTTGGTTGAATAACATATATTTTTAAGTTAAAAATTGTATATTGTCAAATTAACATGAAAAAATAAAGTTATTTGGAAAAATGGTATTACCTTTAAAAAAAATTATGTATGGATTTACATCAAACCTAAGGTACCATCAAAGAAAGACTATGTTAAATTTTCAGAAAATTGTTTTTCTAGAAAAGGTTTTTAAGCATAAAACACAACAACAAATAAAATAATATAAAATTACCCCTCCCCCCTCCCCCCCCATGAAAAAAACTTTGGTTAAAGGCTGGGAGTAAACATAGTAAGTAAATTGCAACATCACCATTTACATGGGATTTGTTGAATGAAAAGGGACAATGCTTTGGCTTCTGTATTGACAGTTAATCAAAAGAAAAATATAGCATAAATGATAGAATTAGTAGATTAACAGGTTCTTTTAACAAGACCACAGTACTTTACCTCACTTTTACTACACATAATGTTATATTTGTTTAAGCAATGAATACCAGACTCAATCTTTGTTATCAGTGTTATAATTAAAAGGTAAAAATTACAATAAAACCATCATTCATAGTAATGTTCAATAAAAAAAACTATAACTTTTAAGTTTTCTAACAGCATTCATTATACTGTAAATAATACTAGATTTAGGATACCGTTTCATTATTAGTTTTAACTAAGAATGAGTCTTTCAAAATGTAGCATTATAATTAATGTAGTTGAAAGTTTTAAATATACTGTTAGTATTTACCACTGCATTTTACCAACTTGGTAAAATATACTTTAATTTACTTAAGTATAATTAGAGCACTAGCTTGTAATAACTTAGATTCCAAAGTTACTACCATATTTGCTCAAATATAATGCATACCCAATTTTGAAAGGTTAAATTGAAGAAGATTTGTTTTTTTAACACACCAGTTGTAAAAAATGTATTTAGTAGTTGCTAAATACAATAAACAACTATCGATGTATTAAATATTTTTGGAAATATTTCATTGTCACTACCATCAGATTCATCACATTTTCTTTTTTTGAACCTTTGCTTCATCCTTTTCTGATTCCCACAACATGAAACCTTCAATGATGCTTTAATGATTTTCAGTGGTAACTTTTAGTAAAATACCTAACAAAATTGAACGTGCATGAATATAATGTACAGTAAATTTTCAAGAGGTACTTAGAGGGAAAAAAAACTTTCATTATATTTGGACAAATATGGCAATATTACTTTTATACTAAAAAGAAATGTGGTTTAATTTTCTTAACTTCCCCAAGCATATAAAACAGTCGCTTTGCAGAAGTTATACTGAAAGACATTTTGTTTAGTAAAAAATATGCACTGTAATGGAAAAAAAAACATTTATCAGATTAATTGGTATAACATGGTATATCAAATTTAACAGCATACTTTGTCTAACAAATTTCGAATTTAGCAATTAAAAAATTATTGGTAAAAAGCAAAATAAGTAATACATTTGTTGGGCCAAATGAAATGCTACAACAACACATAAGAAATATAATCAAAGATCAAACACTGATCATTTTAAATATTTAATACAAGTGTACAAAATCACAGTGTTCATTAGAAGTACTTACATCGACTAAAGTTTTTAATGCAAAGTCATCCCGAACTCTGCCTTCCATCCTAGCTTGAATACAAATATTAGAAGCCCAAATTAGAGGCATAGAGTATTTTGGGTGAGATGTTTTCAAATTCTCCATGATTTCTTTTTCATTTGCAAATAACACACCTTCGGTTCAAACAAAGAATAACATAGATACTTATTATAATCTATTTTCAGAAACAACTTGTCTGAGACCAATGGCCACAAGAATGACAAAATCACTTTTAATTTATTTTTTATTTAAATTCCAACTTAAAAATAAAATCAATAAAACTGTACAAATGTCTATGGAAACATCTGAAACAAAAATCACTAAATTGACTTGTAATTGGCTTGTTTTAGTGTGTCTCACACAGAGAAACACACCAATACTCCTAATATATATCACTGCATGAAGCTTAAAGTTTTGAAATGTTGCTTGTAATTTCTGAGTTTAATTATTCATTTAAGTGAGTAGGTTTATTCATAGTTCCAGTAAATCAGTCCAAAATTTCAATATTTTTATTAAGATTTTTGATTAGTACTCTTTATTTTATTCTAACTGCATTAATAAGTGTGACGATAAGAAGTGTCATCACAGTTTACCCTTTCATGACTAGTGAAGAAAATATCTTTACTTAGGATCAGGATACATGTAATGGCATGTAAACCAGATGTATGACGACCATAAACTTGCACAAATATTCTGCCTTAGGCAAAGATTACATTACGTATTCTATATACTTATACTTGCTTAACCCTGTTTCTGTGTCATGTACTCCTGGATTGAGGTCATATTCATTCCAAGGGATGATACAAAGATTTGTACAAATTTGTATCACTTAGGGATTTATCTCCCTTGAATATGTTTACTTAGTTTGTAATAACACTGATATATAGATAATATAAGGATTGTGGGTATCAAAGTAGGACCCTGTGTAGTAATTAATTATTCTTGCTTTAGTCCATGTCCTACACAAATGGAAACCTCTCTACCCCAGATGACAGTAGTAGAAACTAGCCAGTAGGTTAAACTTAGATATATGAACAAATTTTGTTATATTTGTACACCTGTATTTATTTACTTGTATTCCCTTTTAGATTTAATTCCATGCATACCATTTCCATACAATCTGCAAAGTATGGATACTTGAATTTATCTTCTGGGAAGTAAAGTATACTCTTTCTTTAATATTACTTTCATTAAAAGTATTGATCAGAATGCTAATATGTAGATCATACTAAAGCATAAAAACAACATTAATAAGCCTGAAAATTAAAACAATTATTGTTAATTCATGTTTTTTTGTGTGTACCTTAGATTGATAAATTTAAGCATGAAGCAGATCAATTATGTATTTAAATATATTAACATATATATTTTTATTACTTCTAAATTTTCTATTATTATATTTTTATCATAAAGATTGTCTTGCACTGTTAGCTTAGTATATGGATTTAGGACTAACATACATCTCCTAAGATGGTTGAACTCTGTGAAATTAAATTGGAATTACAGCCAAAAATACTAAATTGCTAACAATGAGGTACCAAAATATATAAAATAATACATTATAATCTGTATAAGTAAGAATGTATTTATTTATATTTACCTGATCTATATAGGTAGCATGCTTTAGTTAGAAATTAATAGTAATTAGTACAAGTGAATACCACATAAAATAAATAAATATATACATATTACTGACAATTTATATAAATAATAAAATCACAAAAAACTAACTACATTTCAAAATTAAACATATCCAATTTAAGTTTGCTTGTTTGTATCTAAGCACAAAGCTAGACAATGGGCTATCTGTGCTGTTCCCACTACAGGTATTGTAATCTGGTTTCTGTATATATATATATATACAGCTACATAAATAAATAATACATGAAAACAAAACGAAGATTAAAGCTCAGATTTCACCAACCTGCTTTAACTAAATAATCCAGTGAAGGAAATCTCTTTCTAACAACAGGACTAATACAGATGAGGGTGATGATGAAAGATAAATTTAAATAACGCATAATAGTTCTCCTCATTAAGTAGCCTCGTTCATCCTTTCATTAATCAAAACAAAATTAGTAAATATGACAGTATGTAACTTTTCATCAACATAAAAAATACAATGCTGCTGCCTAATAAACAATATTTGTTAATTATCTTTCAAATTGAATACTTAATCAAAGTTTCAAATGTTGTATGTAGTCTATACTATGTAACTAGTTGTTTCTCTCTGAATAATTTACTTTATAAAATAATTCATATTTTTAAATGCACTAAAGTATAACCATCTTTGTTAGAGTGGTACTTATGATTTAATATTAAACTAATTTAATTGAATAGAATATCTCTTACAAATAATAACAACAATAACCCATGATAAAATCAAATGTACATTGTGCAAATATACAGTAGCCTAAAATATAAATGTTAATAAAAGAAGAAAACAAACTATGAAACAACAATGCCATAGTTTTTATAATGAATAATTTTCAGTTGTATTGCTATTTCTGGCTGATAGAAACGTACTGTTATCAAAAGTAAACTAAAGAAATCCTCTTGTAGTTTAATAAACTACTTGGTGTCACAATAAAAGCAACACTGTTCTTTCTAGAATAAAAAAAAAAGAATGAAAAGCAAAAGACTAGAATTGAAACATCCTGTGGTGGTAAATTTCTTTACAATCTCTTGAGCATGTCATGCTCAATGTGATATATAATAATTTTTAATTTTTTTAGATTTATCAACAAGATTGTTTGAACATAAATCTGAAATTATTAAAATGGTACTAACTTCCAGTCTATTGAAATCCACAAATTTGACCAAAGATTTGTCACTAGAGTCAATCTTTGTCATTGCAAATACTGTGTATTTTAAGGATTAAACTGTGATCATGTCTTCTTGTTATAATTATATTCAACATTGTGAGATGTTGTATATAAATCCACTATGCATTTCTACCTTCCTATTTTAACATACTGTTACGTCTCTGTTCGTTTGTTAATTTTCTGCAGAAATTCTTTCAGAGAAACTTCAACGATACAAGTCCTTTCTTAAATAAAACTAGTTTATTCTTTCTCGTTACAAACTTTGTAATACACTTAATTTCCACAGTCACTTTAACTTAAACACATGCTATTATTCACAACGATTCATGCGCTTTACTTACGGTGCCTACCACCCACTTGACTCAACTATCCGAGTCTATATCTTCAATCTCTCTATCTGCAATTCCAATTCCGATTAATTGTCTCGCTTTATCTGGCATGCTTATATACAGGAATAGAGGGTGCCTAGCAAATACTGGATTATTCGTGATGTTCCCCGATCCTTCTAGAAACTCACCACGTGCTACCAGCATCACGTGACTTCCACTGTCATAACAATATTATTATTCTAAATTTATCATTTATTTCACATAACACATTATCAAGAAAGTTGATATCGTTTTAGCAGGGCTTTGCTCCTTGTCATTCTATTGAGGTCACTGAGGGGAAACATGACTGACATGTTGCATGTTGTGCAAAATGGTCAGTACCTTCAGTGGTAATTCAGGTGATATCTCAGGTTACAGCCTCCCCTATGCCTGAATGAGAATGACCAGTCATGTTGGTAGTACTGGTCATCTGGGTAAATCCAACTTTACCTGCAAAGTAAGGAATGTTGAACTTACACAGTGTGGTAAATGACTAGCCTGTTATATTGAAGATATAGCATCAAGAAAAACTGACCATGCATGTTTAATAATAGCAAGCAAACACTTTGTTTTCAAACAAATGAAAATTGTTCACTTTATGCATTACTTTGTGCCCAGTCTCTTTTATTCTCAGACTCAGTTACTCTGAGATTAACTACTTCTTGTAATAATATCTTGTTAAACTTTCTACCAAATGGACTTATCTTCACACTGCTCTAAAGTTAATTCAGGTCAACATTAATTTACCGTGGTAACAAAGGTAAGATAATGTGGCTTTAGAGGAACTAATTTTTGTAAGGACTGGTTGCAGTAATGTATTTTTTATGTCTGCAGCTGTAATTGTAATAAGTTTTGCAATTCATATTCATACATTCTTCCCTTGTACGTGTGTGAAAAAAAGACAAATTGTTTAACAGTACTGTAGTATTTGTGTTATTGGTTAATGATTGGTGGTGCAATAGCACTTCTATTTTGCTAATTCCCTTTGAACACCATTATTGTTAATTCATATATACAGTAATGGAAAAAGTTATGGAACCACACAAGTGATACACATACAGAAATATCAAAAACAAATAATAACTAGATGGTAAATTTATTAATGGCATAAAATATTATCACAATAAATTGAAAAAATAAGTTGTACAATACAGTTATATTTTGTGAGTTCAGTACTTTGCACAAAGCATTACTCATCGTTTTCATGTTGCTGCATATAGTTTATCCATGTATGATTGTGAAGTATTGTTCCAAATCTCCTGTGTTATATTCCCTACAAATTGGCTAAGGTTTCTGGTCACATTTGACCTTCACAGTATTTACATAAGTTCATACAGCTTCAAGAATGTTCGAAGTTATAATTTTCCTGTACTGGAAAAGTATTTTTGATATGTACTTACCTCTTCTTACATAAAAAGCTATTCTCATTTAGTGCTGCCCTTTATAGGCAAAATTTTTTGCATGCCACAAGCCTTGAGCTCCCATGTATTCTAAATTCAACATGGTTCAACTGCATTCCACATATGAATCATCATGTGACAACTCTCCACCAATAAGAGTGCGACACACCCTCTTGATGCATGTGATTCCCTCTATTCAATTCTACTGAACTATCACATTGAGTTTTGGCAGAAAATGGAAGCACTGGTTTTCATTAAGGAGGAAGTGTGAGAGAAGATAAATACCTATCAGAAATACATTTTCAGTATAGGAAAATTATAACTTCTAATATGGTACATTACCTCATCTCACATAAATAGCTAGAATCCCACACTGAATAGGTGGAGGGATTGGTGCAAGAAAAAGAAAGAAGCATCCTTCAAAAAGCATCTGAAGAACACCCTGAAAGAGTAGATCCTTGCATTAGAGGATCATACATGTGAGACCACACCACTTCTGTACCAGGTATACTCTTCACCCATTATGGAAAGAGGTGATGCAGAAAAAGAAAGAAGCATCCTTCAAAAAGCATCTGAAGAACACCCTGAAAGAGTAGATCCTTGCATTAGAGGATCATACATGTGAGACCACACCACTTCTGTACCAGGTATACTCTTCACCCATTATGGAAAGAGGTGACGCAGCCATGGGCAAAAAATAGGAGGAGCAAATCCAAAAGGGAGAGAACTATGGTTGGATAGGGATCTGAACTACACAATATCTGAATTTCAATACCATAGATTACATTAATGTGGGTGAGGATAAAAAGGATGTGCCACTAGGTGTACAGTGGCTAGGGCACGACGAACTGTAGACAGCAAGTCAACTGCATCCAAAACCCAGCTGCCGGAAGCCAGCATCCATGCAGGGACAGGGTGATGACAGGGACATGGGTAAGTCAACTGCAATTCAAAACCTAGCCATCTGGTGGGGTTAGGAAAGAGGATCATACTGTTTTCACCTCAATTTCAACAGACCGGAAGGCAAATCTCGTACCCACTGATCTGTGAATGGGACACATGATAGCAATATGATAAATTGTTTGACCAATCCGGGAAACCAACATCCGTATGATCAGCATAAGAAAGATGGTAAGGACTCCCATATTCTATTGGAAGAAAATGGAGGGAGTAAATGTGTTGGAAAGTCCGGGGGAACATCGAAACTGTAGACAGCGCAACGGATAACCACGAAAACCCGATTTTGAAAAGCAGATCATACCTGATTTATTCAAACAAAGGAATAGCAGGGATGGGCAGCTATCCCGTTCTGCTTTACCAATGATGTCCATAGATGAGTATGGTTTGGAATGGGCATATTAATGAAGCAAATCAATATTGCAAGGAAAAACCTACAAGTGATCTTGTGGAACATCCTATCTCAACAGTGAGCATTGAGTGACCATGAAAATTATAAATATGAAGTCAATGTGGACTGACAGTATGGATTTGACTCATTGCAGTATACCTGGCCAGACACCACTCACCGCAGAACAGGATCCATACAGGAAAAATGGGGAAATGCCTCTGAAAAATAACATGTATAAAACAGATAACTTACTCAGTCACAGTCTCACTGAAGTTTGAAGAATGGCCACAGGTGGAAGATGATAACCTGATGATGAAGAAACAGCAATCCAATGCAGAAAGTGAGAGATGAACATATGTGGTGTGGTCCACGTGCCCAATTGAAGAATTTCCTCCAAGAGGTAATGGAGATGAAACTCCAAGGAAAAGGTAAGGTGCCTAATTTGATGATAAGACACCTGGAACAAATTATGAAAATAAGGAGACAAGGAAGCATAAGCCAATTGATTTAACTGGTAAAGGTGGAAGGAGAAAGGTCATGATTGCAGAAAATCTGCAATGGAATGAAGACGAATGGGCACTATGGAAGGAAGCCATGCAAGAAATATAACAACAAAGAGCATGTATGGTACACAGTAGTCTATCTGGATCAGACCGAGTATATAGGTGGGAAATGTAAGGAAGGGAAATCAGCAAGAAGGAAGAGTTACCCTTATAATCCACTGAAATTTTTGGATGGAAAGAGTGATCTGGATAGAAGAGGACATATGTGGCATGATAAAGGGTATGTGAAATGTCAATAGAAAATAAATCCGACTTACAATGTCCACAGGCTAAGAGGAGAAGGAAATAAATCTTAAGGGATAAGTGAAAAATCGAACATGAGGACAGAGGTTCGAAAGGAGGTAAAGTAAGGCAGTGAAGAACCACATTGACATCCCAATATGGACGGACTTTGTGCTGTGGAGGACAACAAATCCAGAAGGAACACAACAATAGTTAGAGGGTAGGTGAGGTAAAACTTTATGGTACTGGTAAAAATAAAAAGTGTAGGATAAGTCAGCCCAATAACCTGCAATTGAGGAGATCGAAGATCCCTAGTCAAACAGCCAAGTAAGGAAATCTGTAAGAAGAGGAACAGTGGGTTGAGCAGGTGAAAACTCATGACCCAAAGACCAATGGTGGAAAACATTCCACCTACGTTGATAACACATCCATAGAGGAAGGGCAAATGGAATGAGCTAAAAACGAAGTTAGTAGCTAGGACAATCCAGATCTCCTCGCCAAGGACTGGATTAAAATCGGGAATGAAGACAGAGAATATGAAGGGCTGGATGAAATACTGGAGGCTGAGGTTGACATAGAAGGATTAGAGTAAGAGGAAGAGGCAATGGTGGGGCAGATTGGAGCTGGAGCAGCTGTAGAAACCATGTTTGTGCCAGCCAGTAAGGAGCAATCAGAAGGATTCGACACAAAGTGGCATGGATGATCAAAATTCCCCTGTGAAAAAGATGAATGGGAGAAGACAAATAAAGATATTTGTTTATCAAATCCTGACTGAATGCATCCACAGCCAGTGCATTTGGATCAGGAACCAGAGACCAAAACAGAGGTAATTTAGTATTGAGGGGTGTGGCAAATACATCCAGGTGAGGAGTACCACACTGAAGGCATAGACACTGGAAAACGAAATGATCAAGAGGCCTCTCCATCAAATAAACTTTGTTGGGACAGGAAAGACTATCTACTACAAGATTGAATATAGAATGTGTGGGCCCAAAAATGGAGATCCAAGGTTCGAGCACAAAAGGAACAAGAATGGGTCCCACCTTGGTGAGAGATATAAGCCACCGCCATAGAATTGTCAAAATGTATCATAACCAGACGATTTCTGGCAAGATGAAGAAAATGATCGAAAGCAAAATGTATGGCCAGAAGCTCCAGGATGTTGATATGATCAGGTTACTCAACCTGATTGCAGACCTAAAGTTTCCTGCTGATTGACCCATGCTCCCAGCCCTGGAGGGAAGCATCCAGGAAAAGATGCAAATACAGATGTGAGGGAGGAACCAGAACACCTGCTGACGTGTGAGCTCTGTCCAACCACCAATGCAGATCATTGACAAGGGAAGAAGGGAAGAAGGAAGGGAAGTAGGTGCCTCTAATGGAGTAAGGGTGTGGAAAACTGAAAGCTCCATCAAATGGAGTCAAAAAGGAGAAGGTTGGGCCCAACTGAGATGAATGTTGAAAAAACAACCATGTAGACAATATATTAGGTAGGTATAAAGAACGACTTCTCCAACTCGAGTAACATATCCACTCGAGCTGCCTCCAGAAGCAGCAGATGAGTGTGATGGGTGAACTTCTGTTTGGAATGAACTAACAGAAAGCAATCATCCATGTAATGGTGTATGTGCAACCCCTGAGCATGCATAAGTTGGGCAAAAGCCCTGACCACTCGACAAAAGACACATAGGGCTGAAGCAAGCCCAAAGGGCAAGGTGCAAGATTGATAAACAACCCAATGATGAACAAACCAAAGATAGCACCTCAACAGACAAGATATTGGAATATGCAGATAAGTATACACGACATCTACCTTGGCCATTCATAAACCTGGAGAAAAAGCCCACCATGGTAAATTAGAGCAGAACCAAAAAGTGATTGAGATGGGACAAATCTATCACAGACCATCAGTCCCCAGTTTTATCTGGTACCACAAACAGCCTGGAATAAAACCTTGAGAAGGTTGAGTCACAGGTTCAATGGCTTTCTGAGGTAGAAGATTCTGTACTGCCCCTGACAGATGTTAACTGGTGGTAGGATCCTGAGGCAATGAAAATGATATGGGTACCAGAGACAACAGCGGAGGAGAGGGAAGTGGATGACAAGTCCCTTGGATAATACCCATTGATCTGTGATGAAAACTCACCATAGGGGAACAAAATCAGTCAATTGAGCTCCCACTGGACCAGAACCCACCAGATAGTCACCAGTACTGTTGGTGACGTGTTCATTTGCATCAAATAACACGATGAGAGGAGGAATCCCTGGAAGTAGGAACTGGTAAAGGTTGGGAAGGAGTGAGATAGGGAACAGTAATAGGGGCTTGTCTAGGCTTGGAATGAGGCAAACAATCAACCAAAGATGAAATGGTCAACTGCTGTCTCACTAATTCCATATGGGATTCCAAAGTCTCAGGAATATTTCCAAAACAGACTTCAAGAGAAAGGAAGCCATATGTAAGTCCAAGAGATAAGTAGGTTGGTAAACGAACGTGAGACAATTCAGCATTCCTCCCCAGAAGATCGCAACAATAGAAAAATCACGTGTGTAAGGAAGAAGCCAAAGAAGATAAACATGCCAACATGGAGGTAATCAGGGAGAGGCCATCCCTCAGAAAACCCTCAGGATCGTGATGCAGTATCTTGTAAAGGAGGTGGATAGTAAACAAGTACCATAGAAGAGTTGATAGAGTAAGACAAAGACGGGAAAACTGGGCTTGGGATAAACGAACAGGATGATGCGGGTCAACCCCCCCCCCCACACACACACACACGGGAAAATCGATTCCAACTGTTGAATATCAAGAAATGGCAATTCAGTCTGATGATATATACTAAAGCAAACTGATCTGAAGTCTGTGAAGGGCTAGACATGCTAATACCCTCAACCAACTGAGACAAAAAAGCTCTGCATGAACCCTAATATCCGAGGAAGGTGGAAGCACAAAATACTGAGTGGAAGGGGTGTCATGTAACAAAGGTAACTAGGAGGAAGAGAACTATAAGAAATTTGAGAAATGGATAAAAATTAACACACCTGAGAAATCATGTATAAAAAGCCGTATTAGGCCTAGCTGATTCTGCAGTAGAGGCACAGGAAGACAAGGCAAAATCATGTGGAGGAAAAAGGCTGTCAAATTCCTTGACAGCTCGAACAGGTTTGGCATGTCCAGGAAGAATATAGGCAACATCAGGAGAAGTACGTTGACTCCTGTAATGATCAATCTCATGGCATATGAGAGCCGATAATTCCACATCTGAGTTACCCCCACCTGCAGCCTGTGTAAACGTGCTGGTACATGGTATTAATTCCGAAGTGATAAGTTGGACTTCAGAATTCATTGTTAACAATGAATGATCAAAGACAACAGTGTTAGAATAAAGAAATGAAACTAGGAAAAAATAATTTATCTTTAAGTTCACAAACTGTTCTAAAACTGAAAAGAACAATTCCACTTCAGAATGAATGGTAAACAATGCACTAAGTTTAATGAAAAAAAAACACACGATTGAAGGGCACAATAAAAAAACTTCTTGACATGAGCGTTGTCAAACGAGAAGTGATAATTTGGTAGAATCGATTAGAGGGAGCGTCTCACACTCCTATTGATGGAGGGTTATAGCATGATGATTTACATGTGAGGCACAGTTGAACCATGTTGAATGTAGGGTACGTGGGAGCTCAAGGCTTGTGCTATGCAAAAAAAAATATTTGCATATAGAGGGCAGCATTGAACGAGAATAGCTATTTATGTGAGAGGAGGTAATGTACCATATCAGAATCACGATTTTCTGGAGGACAAGCTAGTGCTGTGAATGTTCCATTGACCTCTTTTGCATCAAAACATTATATCTCCACATTTGCTGTATGCTAGGTGTTATAGCCTTACTGAATACTAATGACCACCCAGTGAGCTGTGTTCTTGAGAGAATGACATGATGGATTAGAACTTGCCTGTACTTGTCAGCAGTCAGTATGCTACACCACTTCCATAGAGTTTCAGCTTTCTAGTTCAACCATTTCTATTATTAACAATGTCAGCTTCACACATCATGTTCAAAGTCTTGGATATAACTCCTACTGAAACATAGTCTTGCCACAATTAGTCAATTTGATTAGTCAAAGTTTTGATTTTTACATGCTTGTCATGCAGAGTCCCAGTCCTGGAGATAATGATTGGAAAATAATATTACTACTGGGCATAGTATTATAACCAGTACACCAATGACACAAAATCATACAGTAGGACAGGACACCACAATTAATGCCTCAAAAGCCCTAGAAAAAGAAACTCAAAGATCAGATCCAGGGTGGGTGCTTGATCCTTGCCATTCAAGAAAGTGACATGTAGCCAGTGCAGATGCAAATAATGTGTGGAACTTGTACAAACTATGAGTACAAGAAGGTGTATTGTTGGAATAAACAACTAAGACGCAACAGTCAACCAGAGAGATACCATTTAGAGACAGAGAAAACTCTGACAAAGAGTTTTTGGTTTTCATTCGCAGATAATAGTCCTGCATATCATTGGTTCTCTCCCATAGGCTGCACAAAATAACTGGTATAGCAAATCTGATCTATTGGCCTATACATTAATACAGTTTGTCTCTGATGTGTTGGCAGAGCACTCTAATTTATAGTTTGGCTCACCTGAAAAAATTTAAAAGGAGCAGGGATCTAATTTCAACAGTCATGTATTCTCCGAGTTGTCCAAAGCATTAGGTGTGATAAAAGCATGCACTTCACCTTATCATCCTGAGTCTGATGATTTAACAATGTGGATAATACAAACTATTAATTGGATGCATGCACAGTTTGTTTGTTAAACATGACAGAACTGACTGGAACAAATAATTGATGTATGCCATGATTTTGACTGGTTGTTCACCAAACACACACATACATTTATTTGGAATATAAAGCTTCTTGTGGATGTGATATATAGTCCACTCACTAGAGAAGATGTGCCACAATATCTTCAAGAATATGCGGAATGTTTATGGTTTGCATTAGTTGAAACACTTTTTAAGCTATTGAGTGCTTTTCCATGACAAGATGTTTGTGTGACATCTTGCAAGAATCTTTTAGATAGAAACATCCAGCTGAGTAGTAACAATATTTCTGTGGTGCAGACAAGGCAATGCTTGGTAAACATATTCAGTACACATAAACGTATACAAGTCTCTCATCTACAGTCTCACACCTATGTTGACTAAGAATATGAATCATGTGGCTGTCAGTATAAGTGGAAAATCCATTGTTTCACTGGATTTTGCAATAATTTATTTTTCTTTAAAGTAAGTGCATCGATTTGCAAATAACAACCAACAGCATAATAGTTTGGCCACTGGTGTTTGTCCTTGTTTGGGCCAGGAAATGTATTTTACATCACAATATTGTACTTTACCTGTGTTGAACTGTAGTGACAGTATGGATATTAATCCTGATTGAACAAATTTTAGCTAAAAAGTCATAATTTAGCTGAATTATGCCAATGACTTTTTCATTTTATGATGTTGAGAAAGAAAGTTGAGTTTATTATCTTGTAGAGCAGTGGGAACCATGGTTGTGCTGGCCAATATGGTACCACCAGTAGGAATAAACTTAGAGTGGTTTGGATTAAGGATAGAACTCTGGAGAGGAATCAAAAAGGAGGGCCAGCATAGATGTAAAGATCCCTCCAATCTTGACTGAGTGCATCCACCCCCAAAGTTAGTGGTGTGGAATGAGAGACCAAAAGGAAAGAGATTGATGTACCAGTGGGTGGAAAAGCCATATATGTGGTTTCTCCAACTAGTAAAACACCAACTAAAAGATCTATGGATCAAGGGATCACTCTGTTGGGACAAGATAATCAATCAGCAACCAGATTCAAGGTGCCAGGAACATGGCAAGTAAAGGCCACAATGTGGTGACTGTAAGCCCAAAAAAGGAGATCCAGGGTCTAAAAGCACAGAGACCTGGAAATGGTCCACCTGTGCTTGGTGATATAACTGACCACTGTGGAGTTGTCAAAGTGTACCATAACTACCCTCACATGCAAGAGAGGGAGGAAGTGAAACAATGCTTGACGAACTGCTATAAGCTTGAGAATGGTGATAAGGAGCGAAGACTCCTTAACCAACCAGAGACCAGAAATCTCCTAGGAGACAAGATAAGAATTCCAACCCTCTAAATAGAGTCAGTGAACTGATGTAAATCTGGACAAGGCAGAAGTGACACCCCTACCATAGTCTGGTTTCTGTCTAACCACTAGGCCAGGTTGGCTCTGATCGGGGAATGAATGGCAAAAGGGTGGTCCAAGTAATCCAAGTAGATCTAAGAGTTCCCATGGAAGGGATTGCATACAAGTCCGACCCATGGGAATGAAAGCTTATGAGGAAGCCCACATCCCTAAAAAAGATAGAACCTCTCGAGCTGTGGGAAAATGTTAGGTGAGAACCTTGTGAACTGCTTGTGTTAAAATTCTTTAAGTAACCAATGTTTATATAATCACAGAAAAAAAAAAGACTAAAAATATACAGAGAGTAAATACATCATGATACATGTTAGGGTAGTAACTGCTTAATTATATTTATGTCATTGCAGTTTTTATTATTATTAATATTTTCCTTACCTGGCCATTAATGAAAGTACTAACATAAAATGCCATATTGTCTGGCCAAGGCATACTCATATAAGTGTCCCACCATCTTCCAATGATCAAAGAAACATAGAAGCCCAGCACAAAAGATACAGGAATTAAGTTGGCAAATGATGAGCAATAAAGAACAGTCTTCTCAAAATAGCTGAAAATTAAGCATACAAGATATAAGACAATATGCTTGTGTTTGTATATAACAAAAATGTCTTAAAATATGTTTCAATTTAATCCTTTCTCCTTTATCTAATTCATTTGGAAATTCTACTTGCACACCATAAAGCATTTTCCCCAATTTAATAATAAAGAAATGTGAGAATGATCTTAGCCTGTTTGTAACTACTTGAATATTGCCTAATTTTGAATTAAAGTAAAAACACTCTAAATCCAAAAGTCTTACAAGATTTTATAAAGTGCACATTTTTAAAGTCTGGATGAAAATTTTTGCAAGTCATATTTAAAAGAGACAAAAAATTATTAATGTAGTTAAATTAAAATAGTATAAAATACACAGGTGTCAGCTACATATACAAAGAACTATTTTTTGTAGAAATTAAAATATAATACATTAATTACCATGTCTTTGTTATGTCTAAAACAATAGGACTTAAAACTGCCATAGCATGCATTTGCATCATCTAAAAGTACAGAATATCTATATTTTTTAGCATTAAAATAAAATTGAAGTAATCACTTCCCTCTAAAAATATATTTAAATAATTCATCAAATAATCTTATACTACATCTTTGCAGCATTGTCTTCTTGTTCAATCTTGCAATGTCATTCATTAATAAACATGTCATATTTTCAAGTCCAAAAATTTATTATGTTATTGTTTAATTTCTTTATGATGAATCCACTTATTACAGAAACTCTTACGCCGAATAAATTTTAAAATTAGAATAGAAGCCTACTTTACAAATCTGAAAGAATAGTTAAATTCAAAGAATTTATATAAAATTTAAAATGTACTTTTGCTCAATATATTGTTACGTTTCCGTTCGTTAGTTAATTTTCCGTAAATTCGTTCCGACGAAATTTTAGCGACACAAGTCCTTTCTTAAATAAAACTGGTTTATTCTTTCTGAATATAACTTTGCGATACACTTAATTTCAACAGTCTCGCTATAACAGACGCTATAATTCTCAATGAATGTCTCCCGTGCTCACCTCAACAATACTCCGTTCAATTACACACATTTTCCCGGTCGCTTCGTGGCCAGTCTTATATATATACAAAACTACCCCAGTCTAGTAGTCTCCCGACAATTCACGAAGGTTCGAGAAGGACGTGGCGTGATACTAGTCACATGACCTCGCTGATGCAACAATACTGTTGCGTCAGCGAGATCACGTGACTATTGCCACGCCACCTGCTTTCTAGAACTATCCCGTTCCTTCGAGAGTGCTCTAGCATTTACTAGATTGGGGGGTGGTCTGGTATATATAAGAGGGTGACAACGTGACGGAACAATAATGTGTGTGTAGACAGTGAGTAATTGATCTGCAGTCAGAGAGTATTATTGAGCACGTTCGTTGTTATAGCGTTTGTTTTAGCGTGATAGTTGAAATTAAGTGTATCGTAAAGTTATATTCGGAAAGAATAAACCAGTTTTATTAAGTAAGGACTTGTGTTGCTAAAGTTTCGTCCGAACGAAGTTACGGAAAGTTAATTAACGAATGGAGACATAACAAATTGGTGTCAGAGAGTGGGATAGAAAAAAAAGAGAGAAGAAGATGGAAACGAGAGGCGGAAAATCAAACTACAGCTTAGCAGATTTGTGGCAGCAATACAGAAACAAGAAGAGAAATTACAACAGTTGTTAGAGGAAAAAGAAAACGAACAAGAAGAACGAGAAGAGAAATTACAACAATTGTTAGAGGAAAAAGAAAAGAAACAAGAAGAGAGACAACAGCAGTTGCAAGAAAACCTGCAACAATGGCAGCTCGAACAGGAAAATAAACAAAAGAAATTACAGCAGTTGTTGGAGGAAAAAGAAAAGAAACAAGAAGAAAGATTACAGCAGTGGCAAGAAAACCTGCAACAGTGGCAGCTCGAACAACAAAATAAACAAGAAGAGAAATTACAGCAGTTGTTGAAGGAGAAAGAAAATAAACAAGAAGAGAAATTACAGCAGTTGTTGGAGGAGAAAGAAAATAAACAAGAAGAACAAGAAAAGAAACAAGAAGAGAGACTACAGCAGTGGCAACTGGAACAAGAAAGGAAACAAGAAGTACAAATGGAAAAAATTAGTAAATTTAAAAGTGAATTAGATGCACTGGTAGCGGCTCTAGAACTCAGGTACAGAACCCAAAATCAGTCGGAAATCTACAGGGCTAGGTTTAG
>NW_013671058.1:49758-61821 GCF_000517525.1 Limulus polyphemus
TTGTATCATTGAAGTTCCTCTGGAAAATTTTTTTACCGGAAATTAACGAATGACCAGAGGCGTAACAGTATATTAAAACCTACAGGGTAATACCTGCATAAACGATAGTAACAAATATCAAAGAGTTAAATGTCAAGTTTATGCATTATGAAAAAATTAAGATGCTGAAAATTTAAAACATTATAGTAATTTTTACACTGCTATGTTTGGAATGATATTGTTACGACAGTTTGCTAGACTGTCAAAATATTGTGTAGTCCTAACAAGCAGATACGCAACAATATGTTAAACATTTTATAGATAGCCAAAACAAAGTTCTTTATGCTGTTTATTCATGTACAATATAATAACTTGGTATTAAATTGCATTAACACACATAAGTTGCAAAGTTGCATTCTGCATTTGCAACATAGTTAATAGTTGTGATAATCATGTTCTGTACTATGTATAACTAGATAATAAACAATAGCTTTAATAAGCTAAATAAGGATACAACTGAGTCATCCCGAAATTTTTTTAACACATGAAGATTACTCACACAAGGCTATTCATGTACTATTTATGCTGAAATTTGACATACACATTTGGTGTATCGAGAAACGTACTGACTGTGGAATTACTGTGTACTAAAAGTTTGTATTGAGAAAGAAAACATACAGTTTGCATAATGGAGTTGGCACTTAAGTATTTATATACTGCCACTCAGCATACATCGATGTTACAGGTTTACAATTAATAACCAATTATTCACAGGGTCAGTCCAATGGGCGACCTGATATTGACGAGGGAATGTTGACTCCAATTCCGAATTTACTATGTGAAATGCCACAAACGTTTTTGTAGAATGTATATAGTAGTTTGTTGTACACAAAAAATCATATGTGTTAGAGTAGTATGTATTTGTACTTAAGATATCGTTACGACAGCGGAAGTCACGTCATACTGGTGACACGCGCGTGAAATTTCTTGAATGATCATGAATGATTGGGGAGGCCGGAGTATATTCGAGATTCCCCCTTCTTTAGTTTATAAGCCTGGCAGAGAAAGCCTGCGGAAATGAATGAAGGGAGTTCAGGGTAACTTACGATTCTGTTTCGAGCTAGTGTTTTGCACTCGTAGAAAGCAAAATTATCGTGATTATGAATCACTGTGAATTATAGCGTGTATTATAAAAGTAATTAAGTTTAAAGTGACGAGAAATGTACTGACTGTGGAATTACTGTTTACTAAAAGTTTGTATCGAGTTAGAATAAACTGGTTTAATCAAGAAGGGAGTTGTATCGCTGAAGTTCCTCGGAAAGAAATTCTACCGGAAATTAACAAACAAGCAGATATGCAACAATATTTCTGTGAATTGACAATGTCAACCTGACTCAGAGTTTAATGAGTCAAGGTACTGGTAAGCGTGGATTGGTCCAACAAGACTTTGGGAAAAATCCCGGTGGACCCCCTGGGAAAATACCTAAAAAATACATTAATGCTCTATCAGCACAATATAGAAATAATTATTTGTCTAGCCATCACACTGACATTTTAAATAACTTGTTTGTTAATTCTACCAATAATGATGTACATCAAAAAGTACTTACTTGGCAATATTTCTATTGGATACGTTATCTCCTATCTTTTGAAGGACTTTTCTGTATTCTCAAAATTATATGCTGATCTTGTGAACATGATCAGTGTTTTAACATTAAATTACATAAACTTCTTACATATTTTTTATAAAAAATGTGTGGACCCCCCTCTAGCTTTTTTCTTGATAGAATTTTAGAGTCCACTCTACCCTTGGTGCTAGGTGATGTTCATGTGAAGAATAAAAAATACTTTTGTCCATCATACAGTTTGCATAATGTATGTGCATAGCCTCTATAATCTGTAAATTGCAAGTTTACTGTTCTTTTCAGTATCTCTGTATATTGTATTTGGTATTTAATCTTCTCTACCATGAACTGTCACCAAATGAGTAATGTAAAATGAATAGTGGATAACTCTAATACAAAAAGATTGAGGCAAGCACACTTTGACTCCCACCCTAGCACAAGATCATCAACAATAAACATCTCATATATAGCATGTGATGCTGCTTGAATTACATCATACAGTTTAGTTTAAGCTTAAACATGATGGTTGCACAACCAGTAGGAAACTTGTAAGTTATTATTAACAGATGTCATGTAATGATTATGTGCCAACATACATCTGAATCTGAAAGAAAAAATAACTTAATTCTTTGCAAAATGTTTCAAGCAATGTGTGAATTATGATCTTAAAATCTAAAGCATGTACCAGTGTATAATCAATGCATAAATAACACTCTGCAATATAGTAGCTTTAATGTATAGATATAATTCTCAATCACTTGATGTATAATGACACCACACAAAATGCACAAAAGAAAAATACCTTTAGTGAAATTATGAATGATAGTTATAGTATGCAAGAATTTGTTAAAAAGGAAGAAAATATTTCAATACTTTGTAAAAATAAAGCTGTGCATTTTGTCTTCTTACCATTCGTGTAAGGCTTCAGGCATGGATACCTAGTTTCATTTTGTTAAGCGTTTCTCTGTTCTTTCACTCAACTTTCTTGAGATCTTAGTTTAAATATCATAATTTATTTTTCTGAGTTTAAGGAATACTTCGCATAATACTAGCAAAAACATGTATGGTCTCATTGGAAGTTTGAGACATAATCTCATCTGTATAAAAAATATTTTAAACTTACATTTTTGAAGTCTCATGCAAATTTAAAAATAAAATAATATTTGTAAGTTACATGTAAGAGTTATTATAGTTACAATAGCTAATTGAAGCCACTTATTTCTCTTTTTGTAAGAAAATTCTGTATTCTTTCTGTCAGAAGTAGGAAATAGGCCTTATTGTTCAGATTTTATTATTCACTGATATATCCTTTTGACATCTGAAAATTTCCCCCAAAACTTCTTTTACAATTCTGTCATTTATCACAAGCCATTAATAGCACAAGTATATGGTGGTGTGAGTATTTGTGACTTATCAGTAATATTATGAACTCCTTTAACTCTAGGGTACATTTTAATTTGACATGCCTATCTTATATATTAATACCAATTACAACATTCAACTTTTCATACCATATATTTCTATAACGTAATTTGTGCATATATGTGTATCTTTTCAAATTTAAAATCTCATTTTTCAACCTTAATTTTATTTTATAAACTAAAACAGTGGTTCCCAACCTTTTCACCACCAAGGACCCCTTTTATTATTATTTTTTCCCCACAGACCCAATGTTTTTGGAAGATTCTGTCTACCCAACAAACAGTTTTTATTAACTAATAATTAACTTGTTTTCCCATTTTTCACTATCAAATAAAAGACATATATAACTGAGTGTGCAATTGAAAGAACAGCAGTATTAAAAAATTTACTTGTTTAATGAGATGGTTGATGTTGCTTTATTGATATTATGTTCCAAATTTTTTCCCACGTGAACACCTCGAGGAGCTTAGCTGAATTTTAACAGCTTTTCTCACATACTTAGAGAGCCAGAAAAATTGTGACAGTTACAGAATGCTCTCAGCTTTTTACATGTTATTATTCTGTGGCCTTCCGTGCATTATTTAATTAAATAAAATAGCTCTCGAACTCCCAGTATTACCTTTGTGGAAACAATGAACTAAAACAATGACTATATCCTTTAAACTGTACATATACACTTTTTTATTTTCTTAATTACCCTATTTCTATATCATGATCACACAGCTATAGTGATTTGTAGTTTATGAACAATTATTTAAATTCCAATATCAGAAATGCCTTTTCACATAATATAATACCAATTAGCAAGTATACATACAAGCCCAAATGTTTTGGAATATGAAAAATAAATGACTAACCTTTTGTTATGTTCACTGAGGATAAGTCGATAGGTTAAGTTTAATGTGTAATACAGAAAAACATATAAACACAGTTCTGGCCACAATAACTTGTAAATACTTCCTCTCCATCTAATAAAAAAACAGTGAAAAAAAAATACTGAACAAGTTCATAAAATGAACATACTGAATAAAGAGATCTGTAAACTGCATGTACTTTTGGGAAAGTCATATATTGTTTAAATACTTGTTAATACTGAAAAATCACATGATCAAAGTTATCTAGCTACTACATGTACAAATAATTTAAAGTATAAATTGCAGAAATATTAGACATATGTAATTCAATCTACTCTGGTATAATAATATATAGAGAGTAATTATCCAGTTGTTAACTGATCATAATATATACTTCAAGTTGTCCATAAATTCTCAATAAGGTTTATGCACTGGAATTTCTATAAATTACTCAGTTTGCTATTTTATTTACAGGCTTGTTTTTTTGTAGTTAAACACATGTTTACACAATAGGTTATCTATCCTGTGCCCACCACGAGTATCAAAACCTGGTTTTTAGTATTATAAGCCTTCAGTCTTACAGCTGAGCCACTATGAGGCATTATTAACATGTGATGTGCAAAAGACAGATTTCTAATGAATTAGAAATAATTTTCTTAGTTTTTCACAAAATACTGCTATCTCATACAAACTAAAAACTGTACAGCTTGGTAACTTATGATTGTCAATATTTGGACAGATCATTATCTGTTTTTTGTAAATCAAATAAATACCTAATGTTTTTAAAACCAACCGACTTATACATATTTTTCTAATGTGTGTTTGCCTTTGGTCTGCAATGTATCCTTTCTTTTTTAAACTTTTTCCCATACAGCACATTGGCTAAAGTAAATGGTAAGGCTACAGTTTTTTGACTTTATGCCATTTCCTTAGATTCTAGAGTTTTTAAATCCAATTTTTCCAACAATAAATCTAATGTCTAAAAGAAAAAGTCCACTTAAAAACACTAAGGTTTTAATATTATGCACAAATAATTAATGGATAAAACAATTACATTGTTTCATAACATAATAAAATTTTAATAAAAAGGTGATCACATGTACAACCCAGGATGTTTTTAAATTCAGAAATTGCCATGCTATAGGTCAAAACAAATAAAGAACTAGAAATAATTTCATATCATCAAATGAAAAGTTCTCATACAAATTCAAGCCAGTTTTTAGCAAATTCTCTTATTGCTCGAAGAATGTCCACTGAGGATCGTGTTCATAAAAGTGAAATAAAAATTTAGTCATTACTTAAGACTAAGACTTATCACAAACAGATCAGTTTAGAGAATTCTTTCTTGCTATTTTTATCTTTTTACTTGTCAACACAAAAGTTTTAATGAAAATTACAGAACTTATATTTCATCCACATTTTCAAGAAACTTAATGTCTGGTAACCTACCTAAATAGAAGTTTCCAAAAGTGGCCAAATCCATGAGAAGTAGAAACGTGTTTAGAATATGAAACTGTCATTATTTTACTTTAGTATATCTACAAAAGAAAGTGAAGTTAGAATATCAATGTAAAACATTATTGTATATTGGGATCACCAAAGTGAATATTATAAAAACATTTTTAACTTTAATATTAAGTTTAATCAGATAACAATGTGTATAACCACTTTTATATATTTACATATTTATATATGATTGAGCCATATTTTACATCTCCAACATACTTTTAGGTTTATGTGAGCTGTAGCACATAAAGCATAAATAGAATATTCTTAAATGTAATTATTAACAAGTGCAGCAACTACAAATAATGGTGATGCAAAATCATAAATAACAAGTATAATTATTTCAAGACTTGTTTTTGTGCTTTTACTATTAATGCATTTAAACAGAGAGTATTTCTTTTAAGACACTGCTATTTCAAGATTAACAATATATTAACAATGTCCTTTTAATCCCACACATATACACTGGGATGTTTACTTAAAGGATGTGTATCACTAGCCTATGGGAAAAAATACATGCTAACATGTATTTTAATATTTATGTAAATATAATGTCTAATGTATATATACTAGCAGTAGTTAGTTTGTTCTACTATTCAGCTCAGAAAAGCCAAATTTACTCTATGTAGCTAAATATATATGTTGCAAAAGTTGACCAAATAATTGAAATTTCCTTTTGCTTCTCAGTTGTATAAATATTTCATTAAAATAAGAGTGAAACATAAGTATACATGTACAATATATGTAGTTTATCCATAGATTTACAAATTTAGGTTTCACTTTGTAATAATTGTGATTTTTTCTATCATCTTGACTTTCAAACTTTAACCCAGCAATAGTTCACAGAAAATGTTGCCATTTATGTGATTTCAAGATTAGGACCAAGAGGGGGAAAATACCTGTTGTTATTGGAACATACCTTTCATAACATACGAATGTGTATGGGTAATATACATGTTGTAACATTTAGTATGGAGAGTTGTCTACATAGGACTTAAGACTGCAGTTGAAGCTATACCCCAAAAAATGTCATAGTCATAAGGGAAGGAGCATCTGCTTCAACTGTTGCATAACTGGTCAACAGTTGTAGGAATGTCCACATCCTGTTGTAAGAAGAGACCATCAAGATACACACACGCCATTCAGGTTAAAACTAGAACAAATGTGGGAAGGTAAGTAACAAAATTAGGTGCTGCAGCACCTACTAATTTTAACTAGTTGGGTCTGGCTGTCAACTTAGCAAGTGCATCTGTCAGCTCATATCTGAAGTTATTGTAACTGGTTTAGAAAATAATGGACATAGCATCTCATGGTAGATTTTGATAATGATAAATGGGCATGAGGTTGAATTATTAATGAATAATGAAGAAGCTAAAACCTTGCTCAACTCTGCTAAATACTAGGTGCTCCACATTAAGCCACTACTTTGCAAACAATTTGAACTCAATACAAACATAAACTCAGTGAATTGCTCAAGGAGTTTGCTGATGATATTGTGTGACAAGATGGCCAATAGAGTTAGATAACAATCATACATTATTACATAGATACAGGTAGATCACACCTGGTAAAACAACAACTGAAAGGTTTCCTTGGAGTACCAGGGATATATCCAGCACAAAAATTAAGTAGATATTAAAGACAAGATAATACAACATTCAGAGAGTGCTTGGTCATCTCCAATAATGACTGTCAAAAAGCAAGAAGGAATGCCAAGGCCCTTTGTAGATTTTAGACACATGAACTCAGTATCGTGCATTGGTTGTTTTTCCTCTACTACCCATAGATGAATGAATGCCTGGATGCATTGGAAAGTATACATTTGTTCAGTGCATTAGACCTGGCTTTTGAATACTGGCAAGTTGAATTGGATAATGAGAGTAGACCTAAGACTCCCTTCAGCTATCAAGAAGGACTGTGTGAATGCTGCGTCATGCCAGTCATTTCTGTAATGCCTAACAACCTTTGAGTGAATAATGGAACGTAGACTGAAAGGGCTGTAATGGAAGAAATGTCTCACCTATTTTCATGACAAAATGGCCCTTATCTTCTATTAAACAAGTTCATAGTTTTCAAAGCTTTGTTTCATATTTTTGATGGTTTGTGGTTAATTTCTCCATGATAGTCACTGTCTGCACTAAGGTTAATGCTTACATTCTAATCTTTAAAGTTAAAGTTGAAGCACCAGTGTTAGATTATCTTCATTGAGATTGTATATTCATCCTAGATACAGACACCAGTTGTTGTATTTGCCAAACATTACCATTATTACTTCCACCATTCGAGTGGAACATGTGTCACTAAAATAGAAAATAAACTTCAAAAATACCCAGGTGTGACTTATCATTGGATAACAATGCTGCAAGAGTGCAACTTTGCTGTACAGTACCAACTGAATCAGCATCACAGAAATGCTGATGAATTATCCTGTTATCTTAATATACATTGTAAAGGACATGCAAAGTAGCATGAAACTGAGATTTACACAGATCTAGGACTTCAATAGTCAGTTGTTTACAAAGTTGTATCAAGTGTTGAGTGTGATGAGAATGGACACTTCCTCATAGCATACAGTAGTCAGTTGTTTACAAAGTTGTATCCAGTGTTGACTGCGATGAGAATGGACATTTCCTTATAGCATACAATAGTCAGTTGTTTACAAAGTTGTATCAAGTCCATTCTCATCACAGTCAACACTTGATACAACTTTGTAAACAACTGACTATTGTATGCTATAAGGAAGTGTCCATTCTCATCACAGTCAACACACATGTTTGACATGCATTTGTGCATTGTGCAACTGTTGTAATGCACTGCATTGAGCTGTTGACAGACAATATATGAAGTAATCAAACTAGAACTAAGTTGATTCTGCTCTGCAGGCACATATGAAAACCATATCCTGCCATGGGCTTGAACTTTCGTTTCATTACTGTTTTGCAATAACATCTCTTTATGATATATGACTGCTTAATGCATTTACCACCATGTGAATTAATGCATATCAGTTATTGTACAAAACAGCCATTACACGTATAGCTGTTGACACTGTGGTACTTTCTCACTGATATAGGACCATACATTACACATCCAAATATCAGGAGTTGTGAAGAGCAACCAGTTGACTGTTGCAATGTTGCATAAATTGTCATCATGAAATATGATAGGTTCTTGTCACAGTCAGTTTGGTTAAGGTTAACAATCTTAGCAAGCATCTGCGAGACAGTCTGGACTGCCCATTCAGTCAAAACATCAGACCAGGAATGCTATGAGGAAGTGTACATTCTCAACACACTCAACACTTGATACAACTTTTTAAACAATTTACTATTGTATGCTATGAGGAAGTGTCCATTCTTATCACACTCAACACTTGATACAACTTTGTAAACAACTGACTATTGTATGCTATGATGAAGTCTTTGATTGGCCATGCAAAAGACCCCCATTGCTGGTCAAACAGTTAATTCCAGCCATGATGATGAGGTTGTTGTCAGCATCTTGGCCAATCATCAGAGCCTACTGATTGCTTCTCCACTGGAATTTTCTAATCTGTTCTCCAACAGTCAGATATGAACTGCCAGTATATTTCTTCTCATCAACTAACAGGAAATCATAGGGAAGTATTATTATTAAATTCAACCTATTCATCAATCTATAATTTTTGGAGTAACTAATTATCTATAGTTTTGTTAGTGAAGTAGAATTTCAGCTTGTTGTCATCTTGACTCTCATGCCCCCTTAACAACCAGAGAGCTAATTACTAAATCCAGCCCTGAACACCTAACTACTCATCAGTCCTTTTCTTTAACTTCTGTAAAGTAGTAGCCTCTAATACTCTAGATGGAAATTTGTTCCACAGACTTACAACCAACTGAAGAAATAAAACTATCTTCAATGGAAATGTGTTTAATCTATCGACTCTTTAAATTTATGACCTACCTCATCCCCTATTGTGCTCAGAAATCAACACAATAAAACCTGATCATGCAATAATCTTATAAGTTCCCTTGATAATTTTGAATACTTCTTTGACATCATCCGTGAACCTTCTCTTTTCAAAAAAGAGCATGTTAAGAGATTTAATTTATCCTCATATGACAACTCTTTATCTCCAGATTCTTCCTATGAGACCTCTTTTGAAACCTCTCCAACAATCATATCCTTTTCAAGAAATGGGGACTAAAACCACACGTAGTACGTGTAACACTTCAAATTATATCTATCTAGCGATTTATACAACAAAACCATACATATATCTTCTTTAGACTAGTAATTAATATACCAATATATACACATATGCTGCATATATATCGCCCAAAATACTGTTAGATTTAACACTGTCAATACAAAACTGTCTCAAAGGTTTTCAAAGTTATAGACCATATATAGAATGTTGTAGACCATGCTTTTATTATTTGAATATAGATGTTTGTTTTACTAGAAGGTGTTTTGGCATTATATAATAATGACATGTTATCTCTAGAAGTTATCTAATATCTAGATCTGACATGAGGTCTCGAAGTTTTGGGAGGAAAATATTGCGAGTGTTAATGAATGAATTATTAAGTAAATAAGAAAGAGTTAACCAGTTAGTGAATCTGTGTTATTGATCAATTATTGAGTGTGTTAGTCAGCCCATTTAATTTGAGTTGTATTGTGTCTTAGATACAAGGGGAAATTTAACATGTGATTGTTAAGTTTTATTTGGGAGTTAGGCTGATCAATGATATATGCTGTAGAATTACATACTACAGTAAAAGAAAGAAATCTCTTTTGCTATCATTAATTGGATTGGACCAGGCATTATTTTTACTAAATGATCAGAAAGAACCTACCCAATGATAGAAACCATCAGAACACCAGTATCAAAAGTGGGATTATTTTGGAGAATATAAATAAAATAGAATCAATCCTAAACTTCAAGATAACAAATAACAATATGTGCTCGATATCAGATCGAAAATTTAAAACAGTGAGAAAAAAAAACTGGAACAAAAAGACAGAAGACTGAAAGAAGACCAAGAAGAATGACACAAAATTAGAAGAAAGAGGCAGAAAACTAAAAGAAGATCAAGAAATAAGAGATAGAGACATAAGGCATAATAAAAATAAATTTAATTAGAGACAGGTTGAAGAAGCTATTGGAGATGTGCAGAGGATTTTAACCTCAAAAGTGAAGAAGAACCAAAATATATCATTATCAATGAAGTGCAAAAACGACCATAAATGCAAAATAAACAAGGTAGAAAAGAACATCAGGTATAGAATAAAACAGCTAAAAATAAATTTGTAAAATGCAATAATCAAACCAGCATATCTCTCTCTGCATCCACCCAAGAATTCAAACTTAAAACACTAATTACTAAGAAATATGGAATAGAAGAACCCATGTAGTCTATACTTGTTACCACTACTGCTATGCCATCACTGACTGCAAAACTTTTCTGGATTACTCCAGCTATGTCACTACTTAGTTCAGTTCCATAATTTAATTTGCTATTATAACATCAGTCAGCTGAGAAACCAACAAACCTTGATATGAAAAATACCAAGGGAAGTATATTAGACTCAGTTCTAAACCATTGATAAAGTGAATGGATGGAGTTGTGAAAAGTTAGCTTTTACCTGCAGGAAAATTGAAAGGGCTAATTATACAACTGTTACATCAAAATGTGGAAAAAAGTAAATCACATGAAAGATGGTGTTTCAATTGCAATTTTGACCAATTCGAATTCACCTGACCTTGTATTTTCAATCTGAACTTTCCCTACTTAACATCGAATTCTTCATCACTCTATATGTCTCTTTCTTAAAAAAGTTAATAGCCAGCCATTCTGCCTTGTTACTAAGATACTTTGAAAACCTTTGAACTACATTATGAATCACCAGTATGACTAAGAGCAGTATGTCTGAAACTTCTGATGCCCCCCTAGGAAGAGCAAGTGTTGGCCAAACTATAATGGAACTCACTAGTGAAATGTCCTGTTAGTGGGTGCAACATCGCCACTTGTTGATGTCTCCAGGTATGTTTGCTTCTTTGATGGGCCAATTATATCCTTCAGGAAGGACAAAGTGGGAGAGATTCCTGGCCACCACTGAAGTCTCCAACACTAAACCCGATGACACCATTGTTACCATCACCCTACTAAGACAATGCAGCTAAACCAACTCCTCTGTCAACAACAGAGGGTCTATGGCATTAGTGATGGCAGTACTAATCACCATCCAGATGAGACAAAATGGCTCCTACCTTGGCATCTGCTAAGGCACCAGCAGCAAAATGACCCTAGAGTAAGCCAAAGATGGAGCTCCCAACAAAATCATCTACAGTGATTAATAACTGCCCCATGCTAGAGCAGATCCTCATCTACAAGTGGCATTGCCAGGAGATGGTTTCCACATCAATTGAAAACTTGGACCATCTAGTTTCAAAGGAAAACCAGCTGCAGAAGAGGTCAATTTCTTTGTTATAGTCTGAGGAAGAAGTTTGCCACAGGCAAGCCAACCTCAAGGATCTTATTGTTACGACAGTGGAAGTCATGTGATGCTGCTGGCGCGTGCGTGATGAGTTTCTCAAATGATCGGGGAAGTCCGAGTGTGTTCGAGATGCCCTCTTCATTAGTATATAAGCCTGGCAGAGAAAGCCAGCGGGCATAAATGAAGAGAGAGCAGTA
>NW_013671058.1:62698-65723 GCF_000517525.1 Limulus polyphemus
CACTATCTACACACACTGTGGAGAAGGGTGTAATCATAACATAATGTTGCGTCAGCGATTCACGTGACTGGTGTGGCGCCACCTATTTTCTAGAACTATCCCGTACCTTGGCGAATGCTCTAGCGTTTACTAGATATAGGGTAGTCTGGTATATAAAAGAGGGTGACAACGTGACGGGAATGTAATGTGTGTGTAGATAGTGAGTAATTGAACTGCAGTCAGAAGTATTGTTGACGTTCGTTGATATAGCGTTTGTTTTAGCGCGATTGTTGAAAATAAGTGTATCGTAAAGTTATATTCAGAAAGAATAAACCAGTTTTATTAAGTAAGGACTTGTGTCGCTAAAGTTTCGTCGGAACGAAGTTACGTAAAAATCAATTAACAAACTGAGACCTAACAATAACAACTGAAATATTCTTGTTAGAGCAGATATGAGTAAAACTCGCAAGAAAAAAAAAAGAACGTAGAAAAAAGTTTTTCTTTTAAGCCTTTTACAAGCACCCAGCAATATAATTTCTGATTTATTTAAAATAATAAATTGTATTATGTACTCAATATAGTTAACTGTCTACTTTCCTGTAGCCAAAATCCGATTTCCAAAGGTTATGGAAAATGATTTTTCAAGCCCCAAGTTATGTTTTATCTATACTGCAATTCCTGAAGTTTAGATTATATTTTCTGATCACTAATGTACTTGTACGGCTTCTGTAATTAGCGTTCTAACCACCACTGTGACTGTTGTATCGCAGTTAACCTGAATAGCTCTGGATTGAGAAAACGCGTCGTCGACAATGAATATGAGAAATATAGTGTGGTTGAGATACTATTATTATACACTTTTCTAATTCTTGAAAATCCCTAAGGGACTATAATAAAGAAAGTAGTGTTTAAAAATTTAAGAGGGCTAACTATAATGTATTATGACAAGTATAAATGTATAAATATACTATTCCACACCAAATAAAAGCCAATGTGGATAAAATTTATATAAAAATCAATGTTAATTAAATTCCAAAATGTTTTGAGCTTAAAACATTTGTCAAATAGTGTTTAAAAGTCGTTAATGACGAATTATAAACTTTAATATACTGAAAAATCGAAAGTAAAATAATATAATACTGGTATTTCAACCACACAATACTTCACATATCCATTGCCGACAATTCATTTCGCTCAATCCAGAGCTTTTCAGACCGGCTTGAATACAACTAACACAGTACTGGTCTGAAGAATATTTATACAATATTAGTAAAAGTTGTTAATTTAAAAAAGGAGGAATAGGGATCGTCAAAAAAGTACAGAAAAATTGAATAAAAATGCAAATATTATATTTTCAAGCTTACAACTAGGGACTCTAAAAATAGTAAACAAACAAGAGCAGAGGAAGTGTTTGCATTATTTTCTCAAGCTACAAATTCCTATTTTAACTCCACTAAAACTGATAAGTACTGTGGACATGGAGTCAATTGGAGGTTACATGTTCAATTGAATGTTACATGTTTTTCAACAGTTTACTACTACATTGGCTTTTTTTTTCACCCAACCACCACACTGAACTTATTCAAAATAAATATAAAATTTACAACAAAATATAAACACATGTACTGGTATGCAACCACAACAAACAAAATGTAAAGTTGTTCTCAAAGGACCCTACTGAAGACAAAGGTTATGTCATCACAGATTTAATGACCAGCTTCCATGAATGTCACAGTGTAATGTAACAAAAGACGAGCAGCAACAAAGCAATCTGATCAGAATGGAATAATTTTTCAACTGGAATAATACAACACAGATTAATGCAATTTAAACAGACTCAGTAACATGCTTACTTTGTTAGGTTTATATAACACATATGTATGTTCCTCAACAGCCTGCTGTGCACAAGTGTTTGCTGGAATAAGGAGACACAAATAATGCAAGCAAAATATATAATAGCAACATACTTAGAATAAGCCACCAATTATTGACAACATATACATCTGCTACATTAACACCAACTATTTAAAAATAGCAATAGGTATATAAATTAGTGCTATATGCAGTGGTAATTAATGCTCAATACGCACTTACGACTTCATCTAAGTATAAGAAACAGTAGAAAGAATCATCACCGTCGTCTGAGTAGGGAAATCTACTATGGTAATCGTCCACTTTTACAAACTTGCTGAAATATAGTCTCGGAAATCTATGTAAAGACAGCAAACTCAAGTAACGATGAACAATAGCGACTTGAGTAACAATATTCACCAGTAAAATTGGGAACTTTTCACTTGACAGTTTCCAATTAATGCGCTAGAACATTCACGAATTGTAGTTTCCAATTAACACACTTGCTGCGAAAACACCATTTTTTTATGGCAGAAAGGGAAGAACTTAGAAAATTTTGAAGAACGACAAAATTAAGGAGGTCCAATTAAATTTAAAACTACTCTTCCATTTCTTTGCAAAATTCCTGTGCAATTCCACACTAATTAGTTTTTGTGGTTTATAATAAAAAAATATATTTTTGTAACGTTTCTTTCTATGCAACAAACTCAAGTCAGAGTTCAGAAAATAACAAAGCACACATTTTACGGCTTGGTATTGTTGCGTCAGCAAGGTCACGTGACTAGTATCACCCACTCCTTCTCGAACCTTCGTGAATTGTCGGGAGATTTCAGAAAGAATAAACCAGTTTTATTTAAGAAAGGACTTGTGTTGCTAATCTTGCGTCGGAACGAATTTACGGAAAATTAACTAACGAACGGAGACGTAACAAATTGGTGTCAGAGAGTGGGACAAAAAAAAATGGAAACGAGAGGCGGAAAATCAAACTACAGCTTAGCAGACTTGATGGCAGCAATACAAGTGCAGCAAAAGAAACAAGAAGAACGAGAAAATAAACAAGAAAAGAAACAAGAAGAGGGATTACAGCAGTTGTTGGAGGAAAAAGAAAAGAAACAAGAAGAGAAATTACAGCAGTTGTTGGAGGAAAAAGAAAAGAAACAAGCAGAGAGACTACAGCAGTGGCAACTGGAACAAG
>NW_013671059.1:0-7590 GCF_000517525.1 Limulus polyphemus
TGGGAAGAATGTGTAATTGTACTAGATCCAAACCAGTAAAAGGTGTAAAACATAACCAATTCCACGAACCTAGCTACTAACTGGGAAGAATGTGTAATTGTACTAGATCCAAACCAGTAAAAGGTGTAAAACACAACAAATTCCACAAACCTAGCTACTAACTGGGAAGAATGTGTAATTGTACTAGATACAAACCAGTAAAAGGTGTAAAACATAACCAATCCGACGAACCTAGCTACTAACTGGGAAGAATGTGTAATTGTACTAGATCCAAACCAGTAAAAGGTGTAAAACACAACCAATTCCACGAACCTAGCTATTAACTAGGAAGAATGTATAATCCTACTAGATACAAACCAGTAAAAGGTGTAAAACATAACCAATCCGACGAACCTAGCTACTAACTGGGAAGAATGTATAATCCTACTAAATCCAATCCCATAATTTTAAACGGGCAAAACTTCACAGCTCCAACTCCTTGGTTTGACGAGTTGGAGTTTGTGGAAAAATGCAATCCACACCACTAACGAAATACCAACATTAACCCAATAAGTTTAGCACATGTCGGAAAGAAGTGTAAAAAACATGACGGCCTTCAACTCCTAGCATCTAATAAGTTAAGACTGTAGCTTCTAGATAACAACAACTATGCTATACCCTTGCACCTCTTAATAGTAGAGGTTTTTAGTTATATCTTTGGCTTTGTAATTCATGTTCGTTTCAGATGTGCTTGTAAAACACCCAAGAAAGATCAGTAGAGGTTTTAAGTGAGCCACATTCAATTCATTGCGTAGAAAAGCCTATCAAGCCTTTTTCGAATAACACGGACTTTTCATTGTTTTTTATGCCAATAGGTCCACCAACCATCAAGGCAAAAAGTGTACAGTACGGAGAGTTGGGACAAAAAGTTGAAGTAGAATGTAGCATCTATTCGGTACCAAGTCCGGCTAAGATAACATGGACCAAAAATACTCAAGTAAGTATCCTGGCCCATGCCAAAAGACCTTAGGCAAAAACCTGTCGGGTAAGAATCCTGGTCTGTATAGAAAGACATTAGTCCAAGAACTGTCAGGTAAGTATCCTGGCCCATGCCAAAAGACCCTAGGCCAAAAACTGTCAAGTAAGTATCCTGGCCTGTATAGAGAAATCTTAGGTCAAAAACTGTCGGGTAGGTATCCTGGCCCGTGCCAAAAGACCCTAGACCAATAATTGTCGGGTAAATATCCTGGCCTGTATAGAAAGACCTTAATCCAAGAACTGTCGGGTAAGTATCCTGGCCCGTACCAAAAGACCCTAGACCAATAATTGTCGGGTAAGTATCCTGGCCTGTATAGAGAGACCTTAGTCCAATAACTGTCGGATAAGTATCCTGGCCTGTATAGAAAGAAAGACCTTAGTCCAATAACTGTCGGATAAGTATCCTGGCCCGTGCCAAGAGACAACAGGCCAATAATTGTAGGATACGTATCCTGGCCCGTGGAGAAAACCCTAAATCAAAAAGTGTTGGGTAGGTATCTTAGCCCGTGCCAAAAGACGCTAAACCAATAATTGTCGGATATAACCAATTTGAAAAATCATAAACCAAAAACTGTTGGGTAAGTATCCCAGCCGAAGAAGAAAAAACCCTAAATCGAAAAAAAGTTTTTTTTTGTTGTTGTTGTTGTTGTTGTTGTTTTTGTTTGTCATAGTTCACTTCTAAGTCATTGAAAAAGTTTTCACTAAGTGGAAAAAATACATATTACAAAACTTATGTTTAAGGATTAAAAAACTGCGCGTGTGTGAATGTCTGTTTTTTTCTACAATATTTTATTTGTTAAATTTTACTTGCATGAGTTTTAGTTTTCTATCGAAGAACTGAAACATTTTACAAAAATAAAATTTGAACTTTTATATTTTAAATACAAACATTATTATAGATTCGTACGAATGGCCGTTTCTCAAAAAGCATTCTAATGTTTCTCTAATATATATATTTTAAACAGAGCTTAATGTTTACGGCCTGGCATGGCCTGGTAGTTAGGGCTCTCGGCTCGAAATCTGCGGGTCGCGAGTTCGAATCCCGTCATAGAACTTGATCGCCCCTTTAGTCTTTAGGGAGTTATAATGTGACTGTCAATCACGGTATTCGTTGGTAAAGATTAGCTCAAGAGTTAGCTGTGGGTGGTCTTGACTAGCTGCCTTTCCTTTAGTCTATCACTTCTAAATCAAGGACGGCTAGCGCAGATAGTCCTTGAGTAGCTTTGGGCGAAATTCAAAAATCAAACAAACAAATTAAATGCTTATTGTCTCTTTCTATTCCACAGGTGGTCGAGGTTGACAACACACACGGCTATGAAATCGTGACACAACCCCTAACGGACGGTGTTCGAAACCTTCTCATAATTCACAACGCCGAAAAAGGAGACTTTGGCACATATAACTGCTCAGTCTGGAATGACTTCGGGCATGACAGCATGTTAATATTGTTGAAACGGCAAGGTTAGAACGAACAATAATTATGAAAAATGATTAACAGCGACTAACAAACATTAATGATAACTCGTTGTATTACTCTGTAATAACTGTAATAAAGTTATCCTAGTACATAATAACTAATACTCATGACAGGACGCTTATCATTTTCATGGGGTTAAAAGCTGACCCTGTGGTACACCCCTAGATTCCGGAGCTGCCGAATCTGTGTGACATCACATAATAATCCTTACACTTTCAGCTGTATATGCGTTATAGGAATGACAGATAATACCTTAGCGTGGATGATGAGTGGTAGGGTGCTGCTTAAGGGCTGCTTTTCCTTTGGTCAGTAGTTCAAAATTAGGAACTGCGGCTCATTGTCATAGTAACTTTGCTAAAAATACAAATTAATTTTGATGTGTGCTACCATGGTGTTATGATGGCAAATATTTTAAAGAAACTACTTAATTAATAACAACTAATGTTTATCTTGTTACTGATTCGGTTTTATCTTGCTAATGATACATTCCTACTTGTTCAGTCTTATCTTGCTAATGGTACATTCCTACTTGTTCAGTTTTATCTTGCTAACAATATTGTTATTTGTTCAGTTTTATCTTGCTAATGATACATTCCTACTTGTTCAGTTTTATCTTGCTAACAATATTGTTATTTGTTCAGTTTTATGTTGCTAATGATACATTCCTACTTGTTCAGTTTGATCTTGCTAATGATACATTCCTACTTGTTCACTTTTAACTTGCTAATAATATTGTTAGTTTCTCAGTTTTATCTTGCTAATGATACTTTCTTACTTGTTCAGTTTTATCTTGCTAATGATACATTCTTGTTCAGTTTTATCTTGCTAATGATACACTCTTACTTGTTCGGTTTCATCTTGCTAATGATACATTCCTACTTGTTCAGTTTTATCTTGCTAATAATATTGTTACTGATTCAGTTTTATCTTGCTAATGATACATTCTTACTTGTTCAGTTTTATCTTGCTAATGATACATTCTTGTTCAGTTTTATCTTGCTAATGATACATTCTTACTTGTTCAGTTTTATCTTGCTAATGATACATTCCTACTTGTTCAGTTTTATCTTGCTAATGATACATTCCTACTTGTTCAGTTTTATCTTGCTAATGATACATTCCTACTTGTTCAGTTTTATCTTGCTAATGATACATTCTTGTTCAGTTTTATCTTGCTAATGATACACTCTTACTTGTTCGGTTTTATCTTGCTAATGATACATTCCTACTTGTTCAGTTTTATCTTGCTAATGATACATTCCTACTGGTTGAGTTTTATCTTGCTAATGATACATTGCTACTGGTTGAGTTTTATCTTGTTAATGATACATTCGTACTTGTTCGGTTTTATCTTGCTAATGATACATTCCTACTGGTTGAGTTTTATTTTGCTAATGATACATTTTTACTTGTTCAGTTTTATCTTGCTAATGATACATTACTACTGGTTGAGTTTTACCTTGCTAATGATACATTCTTACTTGTTCAGTTTTATCTTGCTAATGATACATTCCTACTGGTTGAGTTTCATTACAACGCGAATTACATAGCGTAGCTAACAAACGCATTTCAAAACCAGCGACCATTATAGCTCTACAGTGTTAGTCAAACAAGAAGAAAACGGACGACAGTCGTCAAAAACTGCTCATCTTGTATTTTAGTAGCCGCAAAAAATACTAAATAAATGTGTAAACGCGGTGTCTGGTATAGGTTTCAAATCAACCAACTTATCACGCATTTATGTTCTACAGAACTCTTTATATAAAAAATTATCTGTCGTATTTATAAGGTATGATGTCTTATGCAGTGTTATGTCCTAGCGGTGGCTCAGGGATAAGTCTAAAATAGGGTTTCGATACCAGTGTTGTGTATTATAATTAATGATTTTAGCTTAACCCAAAAATAGACTATTAAAAGTGTTTGGAATACCTTCTGTTTAAATACTGTATAAGTTCTTTTAAAAATGGGGGTTTTCATTTAATTTGGATGGAGGGGGCGGGGTTATTCTACTGTGTCACAAATATTAAACACATATTTAGAGTTGTATGGTGTATGGACATAAGAAAACAGAAGCTGTATGTGTGTGTGTTATCAAAACTGTGACATTTAAATTAATTTTTATCTAGAAGTTCAACACAAGAGCTACAACGATGTTTCCATCATTTGATTTATTTAATGTCTTTGGAAAATAGTTTGTGACGTCTAAAATAATCTATGAATAGCTTCACGCTTTTGTTAAAAAAAAACTTTAAACGCCATTAAACCTTGAATATGTATATAGCTTCTAGAGCACGGTAATCTTAATCAGTTAAAAATGGTAACAATTGTTCGTTTTTGAGAAAACTATTGGTCTGCTATTAGGAAGAAAGCTCATCTTCTATAAAAAAAAAATAATAATAAAACCGTTTGTAATCCCAAATTAGAAAGCTCCCTCTTTGTTATGTTTTGTTTCTAATTAAAAGCAGTGTCGCATCACGTTCATTTGTAATTTATTAATTCTTGTCAACCTAGCTTTCAATTCTTTGTGATATCAGAAACTTCAAACCCCAATATGATATGTGTATGCTATGTATTTATGGTAAAGCTACTAAGGCTATGTACCACCGTACTTAACTACTGACCACATCAGCACTCTAATACCCAAAAAACCTTGAATGTCACTCTTATAACGCACCCAGTCTCGAAGTGAGCGGAGAGTATATATTGTGGTATCGCGGGGATTCGATATCGGCTCCGAAATCCAGAGCTCTTACAGCGGGCCATCTTGCACCCTCCAAATAAATAATAATACCTCAAAACAGGAGATAAAAAATATATTCAACTTACATCTAGTGTACTGTATATTTAAAAGATCTCTGAAGATTTGGGTTTGTTTTAAAACATTTTTTCTCAAACATAAGAGTAATAGTTCTTCACGGTTTTCAGTATGTCAATATTTAATGTGTTTAAATAGAACTCCCTCGAGTACAAAGTGTATATTTTATTTTCTAATCTTCAGATTCACCCATATAGCCTCATAAATAACGTTTTATGGTAGGCGGATAAATAATGTTTTCACTTAATGTATTCTAACTCTGTTAGAAATGCAAATCCACTTTTAATAATGCCAAACTTTCTTTTTTCATAAAGATTTCTGGACTTTATATTTCCGTAATGGTGAGTGAGCAGATAAAACGAGTGAATGTTCTGGATTATAAGTGGGTCACTAGAGACGTTCTTTAAAGCTTGTGATGATAGCTATCAAGTAGATAAATGTGTAATGTTCAGTGGTTTTTTTTTTCTTCCACCCGTAGAGCACATACCTACGTTAATCGTAATCGCTGGAGTTATTGGTGGAGTATTTCTCGTCGTATCAGTCACGATTGTTGTAATCCTATGTCTTCGCAAGAAATCACTTTCTAAAGGTAACTAGAGGTAGTTAAAGAAATAGAAAGAATATAGGGAGAGATAAAGAATGAAAGATAAACACGGAGAGAGATAAAGACAAACTGACCGAAACAAACAGAAAGGTAGACACAGACAGGAATAGACAGAGAGATAGTCAAACCGATAAAAACAAACAGAAAGACAAAGGGTAATAGAGAGACAAAAGGAAAAACAGAGTCAAAGATAAGGATAGACAGAAACAAACAGAAAGACAGAGGGTGATAGAGAGAGAGACAGACAGGAATAGAAAGAAAGATAGTCAAGCTAGATAGAATCAGAGAGACAGAGGGTGATAAAGAGTTCAATATAGACGCACAAACAGGGATAGACAGAGGTATAGTCAAACAGACAGAACAAACCGAAAGACAAAGGGTGATAAAGAGAGAGAAAGAGGCAGACAGGGATAGACAGATGTATAGTCAAACAGAAAGAACAAACCGAAAGGCAGAGGGTGATAAAGAGAGAAGAGGCAGACAGGGATAGACAGATGTATAGTCAAACAGACAGAACAAACCGAAAGGCAGAGGGTGATAAAGAGAGAAAGAGGCAGACAGGTATAGACAGAGAGATAGAGACCAATCGAGATGTAAACAAACAGATAAACACTCAAAGACAAACAAACATAAATAGACAAATACCTATTGAGCTAACACTCCCACAGCACGATATAAATGTTGGTTGATTTTATTTTTTATCGTATTACAATCTCGATTATAAGAGACTTCAAACAGATGCGTTTTCCTTTGTGTTATTATTTATTGTTTTATTTTATTATATTTTATATTACTATATTTATATTTTGGTTATTATCACTATCCAATAATGTTAACCTTATGAAACAGCTTAGTCAACCGAATCTCAAATAAACAAATCAATTTGAGATATTATTATTAAAAGAGATGTACATTACACATCCGAGAAAAACATAAAATATTCACATTCTGGACATTTTTTTTTATTTTATTTTAAATGTGCTTTATACCACAGGAAAAGAATTTGGTTCTGAAAAGCAAGGAAGACCGACAGATACCGTGTCTTCTCGGGAGTCTGACATAGAAATTGAAATTCGCACAAACTCGTCATTGCCGAACGACAACGATCAAAGTTGGGATGATACAAGCGACAAAACTCGCAAAGAAATACATGACTATTACAACTATACAAAGGACTATTCCGGATCGAGTCTTCCTTCCAGTATGGTAAGGATATATTACAAACTTCTTAAGACAAGAACACCCGCTTATGTCCCATAGACTCCAGTTTCAGATTCAGGACTTAAGAGAATTAGTGATTATTCCTTATAAATTTGAAGCAACAGCTTTTTTTTTTTCTCATTAATCATAGAGGGCAACTATCTCCACGCGCAGAAAAATATCAAAATGTTGAAATTAGGAGCCACTAGAGCATTTTTTTATGTATCTTTTCAGTTTATACCGTTATTTAAATTAGGAGCCACTAGAGAATTCTTTTTTTATGTATCTTTTCAGTTTATACCTTATGTTGAAATTAGGAGCCACTAGAGCATTTTTTTATGTATCTTTTCAGTTTATACCGTTATTGAAATTAGGAGCCACTAGAGCATTTTTTATGTATCTTTTCAGTTTATACCTTATGTTGAAATTAGGAGCCACTAGAGCATTTTTTATGTATCTTTTCAGTTTATACCTTAT
>NW_013671059.1:8474-12508 GCF_000517525.1 Limulus polyphemus
ACCTCACATTTTAAAACTTCACGACTCACTTGAATATGTCACCCTACGTTTTAAAACTTCACGACTCACTTGAATATGTCACCCTACATTTTAAAACTTCACGAATCACTTGAACACCTCACCCCACGTTTTAAAACTTCAACAGTGTTGATCTCTTTCATCAAACAAATAAACCTAACTTAACTATGACTTTTATTTAGGATTTTTTTTGGTCGTTAAAACGTGAATTTCTATGAAAAAGAAATGACTTGATTCGCTACTCTCCCAGAAGTAGACTAGTTTCGCCAAATTCAAGGTTCATCAATGCTGCTTGGAAGATCAAAGCAAATAAATAAAAAAAGGCCTCATATACTGGCAGAATTAGGAATTTATTTGTTTTTAATGTGAAATAATATTAACTATAACTTAGTTAGTTTACAGACGCTTAAACAAGGGGCATTAAACATTTCTGTTTTTGCTTTGTATTCAAATTAATATAGGCGTTCCATACATCATTATAGGATCTATTCATATTGACCCATTAGTCATTTACTAAATCTGTCCACAGATCCATTTCAGGTTTTTATTTCTCTGCCTTTTTTATCTATCTACTTATTATTCTATCTATATCTTTCACCCTAATATTTCGAGACTTTAACGTCGTTAAGAACTTCAAGTAGCATTAAAAATTACTAAATATCCGATGTTTGAAAATGGACTTGAAAACAACTATAAACTAGACCATTAACTAGACCATTTTAATCGTATCACATATATTCTACAATCAGATTATTAATATGCAAATGGCATTCAATTAACGTTTGGCAGAGGAAAATGAAAAAATATCTTGAATTTTTTCTTTTTTTACATTTTTAATTTCAACTTTTTACTTTGATATATTAAAATTAAAGATATACTAAAATGTTATATGTCTTTAATACTTAATGCTGTTATAGATCTCTTTATAATATGTTCAGAAGAGTTTGCTGACAAAGTTAACTGGTTTCAGAAAAGTCAGAGCTCGAACGGATATGGTCCTTACATAGATTACAGAAGAGAGTTTTCAAAAAGGCACCCTGGAATTTCGAGCCGACCATCTTACTATTTGGGCGACACCAGTTTCCATGGTAATCGACATCAGGCGGATTATTCTAACTCCTACATTGAGAGCTCCCATCCAGACCTTCTCCTTCCGCAAAGAACCCACCTTCGAGACAGAATTTACAGCCCAATATTTTCTCCCAAACTCTACATCACTGCTCCTCCTAGTCACGCTGGCTTTAGAACAGACTCCATAGCAACGAACGTGTGATGACCCTGACGAGTAGAGATATGATACCATATTGCAGTCTTCGAGTGAAGCCTAAAGACCGAAATATTTCGTTGTACCAAAACCAATATAAAGCTTTGTGGTGATGGAGATGCTGCTTCTACGAATAACTCACTATTAAAATAAATGGAGCTTATGACTTATAATATACAGTAGTAAAACTGCTTACAGTTTTCAGCTAACTCTAATTATTCTGAAGTTTTTTAACTAGAAATTCCATTGAAGTTATTGACATAAAACTAATTACCAATTTTCCAAAGTACGTTTCATAATAGGTATTATTCTTTGTCAAGACATGGCTATTCTTTAACCAGGTTTCAACGTAGACTTGGCACCAATATTGTGAGAATACACTACCTAATTTCGTTCGAGGTTTAAACATTAACTTTGAAAGATTATACCTGTTAATCTTCTTTAATTGGTCAATAGACTTAATAAGACCGATACTGTTAACATTACTAGCAATACAGCTCAACATTTCCACTTAACGGGAAGCAGTCCAAACAAATCATACTGTTAGGGAATCAAACATAATCTTAATAATTACTAGGCTTAAAGAAGCAGCACACTGATTGTTTTCTGAACTTAACGTTACGCCAGTTTTAAACATTGATGGTATCTTGAAATAGCGGTCATTCCACACAAATGACAGATATTAGTATTCTCAGAACGTTTTGTTGGAGTTTACATGATTATTGTCTGTAATGCGTTTCAGTAAAGCTTTCGAACGTCTTCCTTTGGTGGATTATTAAATAATGATTTGACTAAATATAAAATTAGTATTGTTACATAACTCGTTGAGTGAAAGATGGTTTGTTAACTTAGACATTGAACCTCATAAGACTGTGACGTTTCGATAGTACTTTATTGTTAACAATGTTGATAAAATGTGAATATTAAATTATTTTCAAAAACAGAAAACGTGTAACTATTTCTGAGTTCCAGCTAGTGGTTCTTCGTCGTGCTTCTAGTAAAAAATCTTAATTATTGACTGCTTCGTATTTAAACTTTGTGCTTCCGTTTACTATGCTGTATTTCCTCTTTTAACGTGTTTTATGTTAAAATGTGTATCTACAAGTGTGGTTAGAAACAAAACTGACTTCTATAGATCAATCTAAGTTTGAAATAGTGTGTGGTTTCTATTAATGAATACCAGTTACTGGTATCAGTGAACCTGAAACAAGGAACAAGCATTAACAGCCCAAATGGATCCGAAACATCCGTTTGCAGGACTTCTATAACTACCAGTCATTGGTATCAGTGAATCTGAAACAAGGAACAAGCATTAACAGCCCCAAATGGATCCGAAACATCCGTTTGCAGGACTTCTATAACTACCAGTCATTGTTATCAGTGGATCTGAAACAAGGAACAAGCATTAACAGCCCAAATGGATCCGTAACATCCGTTTGCAGGACTTCTATAACTACCAGTCATTGGTATCAGTGGATCTGAAACAAGGAACAAGCATTAACAGCCCCAAATGGACCCGAAACATCCGTTTGCAGGACTACTAGGCATTTCGTTTCCCTTTTATGATGAGTGATGACTGCTCAAGTCAGACAGTCGAGTGTTTGTGTAGACACTGAACAAATACATCTAAGCCTAAAAATACCGTTAACTCTTTTTGTTGTGTATTTACTATACAGCCATCAAATGTAAAGTTAATAAAATCTATGAAATATTTCACCTGCTTCTTTATTTCTTTTAAGCAAATTATCTAATGGTGTCTATTGTCAACTTGTTATTATTTACTTTAATAATCTATAATTCGAGCATAGACAAAGTATTAAAGAAAATAAATTAACTGTAAACAAAAGAATATTCTGAACTAGCTGATTCTTCGTGGTAAGAAAAGTGTTAACTTAGAAAATTCTGATAATCTTGCAGACAGTAACTGGCACTCCTGCTTATGCTCTGAATTACTCTCGAAGAGAATCTACTTGTTAAAAGAGAGAGAAAAAAACGTATGAAGAAATACAATTCTCTTTGAGGATTTCTATGCCATTTTTTTTCGAGAGGTGATGTAATCCAATTAGTGCACTTTTAAGCATTTGAGCTTCCGGTTTCAGATGTAAAGAGTATCCAAATATTCTAGACCCAACCGAAAAACGTCACGAAACAGGGTTTTCAGATGATTATCCTACTTTGTCTAGTTGGCGCACGTCCGAGGAAACATAGTCATTACGTTAGCCATAGTTATATATATAAATCAGGCCTAGTTTTCTGTAACAATTCGTACATAAATAGGATTTTAATTGATAATGTAGGAAAAGACTTTTGAAAAAAAGTAAACTGTGTTATATATATATATATAATAAATTTATATTATTTTTCTCGTTACAACAAAAACATTTCTTTAAATATTAATTACAAAAGCTCATACATTTAAACTTTAATCTTTGTAGTTCGTAATTCGAAAAGGTAATTTGGCAGGAATGGTGATATTTCTAATTACATCGAGGGTGTAAAATCATATGTACATATATATGATGGCATGCACACTGAGCCTCACTATGTTATCAAGATGTTTCTCAAATTGGCCCGGCATGGCCAGGTGGTTAGGGTGCTCGACTCGTAATCTGCGGGTCGCGGGTTCGAATCCCCCTCCCACCAAACATGCTCGCCCTTTCAGCCGTAGGGGCGTTATAATGTGACAGTCAATCCACTATTCGTTGGTAAAAAAATAGCCCAAGAGTTGGCGGTGGGTGGTGATGACTAGCTG
>NW_013671059.1:13209-16471 GCF_000517525.1 Limulus polyphemus
GGATATCGAAACCCGGTTTCTAGCGTTGTAAGTCCGCTGTGCCACTGGGAGGCTTCTGTTCGTGTCAAGCGTTTCTCCCTCTTATTCAAGTGTAGTAAAAATTCCTATAGCTAAAAGTAGAACGTCACGAACTTTTAAGGATTTTACCAATTCTTAACAATTTCTGTAAGAAATATCAACTTTTTTGTTACAAAATCGATCATAGAAAAAGAACTATCTCCATTAATGGACACATGGGCATAGTTAGATATAGGGATTTTAAAATAATTAAACATACACGATCTTTAACACAAGTGTTAAAAATTTAGTCCTTACTGCAGTTTCATAGCTACGCCCATGGGACAATGGACTGTATCAAAATGGTGTGCCCAGATGTAGTCTCCCCGACTACAGCTTATTTCGTAGTTACTCCCTCAGACGTTGGAATGATATATAAAAAAAAAAGATGATGATAATAGTGAGCCCAGGTTTAGCCTCTCTAATAAGTTTATCATTTCGTATCTACTTCCATGGACAGTGGAGTTGATCAAAAGAACCTCTGATCAAAATATTGGACCAAGATCTTGTTGCAAAATCTTTATATTAATGTCGATATGAATACAATCAGGTAGTTTTATGGGTGTATAATCTTTACAGCGTATTTTTCATACAATGTAATATGGTGTAATTGGTGTAATTCATACAATGTGGTGTAATTCATACAATGTAATATGGTGTAATTGGTGTAATTCATACAATGTAATATGGTGCAATTGGTGTAATTCATACAATGTAATATGGTGCAATTGGTGTAATTCATACAATATGGTGTAATTCAATTATCGCTTTCTTTCCCAGTTTATTAATGCAACATAAACACCAAGAACTCTGAAAATAAATAATCTGTTCTGGGCTTTGTATACTTTATGTACACGAGTTTTGGTTTATTGTTTTCGGCATATATATTAATATGTTTATTAAAGCTATATAGTTTTACAACAAAGCAAACAAAAACGAATAAAGAAGAAATTAGCTTTGGTAATGTTAGAAATATATGTTTTACTAGTGTGCAGTTCAGTCGGCCATTGATGAACTGCCTACATTGTTAAGTTATGCGTTTTTTTCCCATTTCGTGAAACGATATATACATTATGAATACAAAAAGTATTTCTTCCTTTCCTCGAATCAGATAAGGTTGTGAATAAAATGTGTGTAATTATTTACGTTTCCAAGTTAAGTGTTTTACTTCACAGCAGACAATATTCTGATGTTAATTCTTGTTGTTTTGTCACACTCTATCATACAATATTTGGATGTTTTTATATTTCACTAGTTATGTATCACAAAAAACAAAGGATAGGAAAACCTAACCTTCAAGTTGTCTTTCACCTTTAAATAAATATGTATCTATACATAATTATCTACGTCATTAGTTTTATAAGTTTGTTTGCAATTAACCACAAAGCTACACAATGGGCTATCTGTGCTCTGCCCACCACGAGTATCGAAACCCGGATTCTAGCGTTGTAAATCCGCAGACATACCGCTGTGCCACTGGGGGGGGGGCAGTTTTATAAGAGAGATAATTATATGATAATACAGTGGTGTGTGGCCACAGGTTGGGATTATAGCTTCACGGGTAATATTAATATTAGCGTCTGTATGTTTTGTTTAGGTCGAATTCACAAAATTAAACAGTTCAATGTCTCTGGTTTAGTCTTAACGATGAAAGGATATTTATATTTCGAGAATATTAATGTAAATAACACAAATTTTGAAGAAGATAGCTTACAGTGTACTCTGTCGAGAAAAACAAACAAACTCGAGCAATAGAACGTTAAAGATAGCAACGGCACCCGAAACCACACCCCCAAACTAGCCAATCCAAAGCGATGTCTTCATCTACAAACGGATTTGAAGTTGATCAAAGCTCGTAAGCGTACGGTCACATCTCTCTCTAAATCAATGGTTGTTTTCCAAATAACTTAACAGTATTCCCACTCAATCATTTGCCTGAGAAGTCCCCTGGTGCAGCTCTCCCAATCAATCATTTGCCTGAGAAGTCCCCTGGTGCAGCTCCAATGTACTTGTTTACCTTTGGTCTACAAGTACATGGTATTGGGAGCGGATGATCATTCGCATTAGAGAGTATATAGAACTCTGCCAAGATGTGTGTGAAGATTGACTTTGCTTTTCAAAAACTTGTTACAAAGGAAATTTTAGTAGGGAACTATTCATGCCAATCTATGAAGAAACTATTCAGAGCCAACACAGACCTAGAAAATCATGGATGGAACGATTCAAAGTCAGCACAGACCTGGAAAATTGTGAATGAAATGGTTCAAAGCCAGCACAGACCTGAAAAATCGTGAATGAAACGCTTCAAAGCTAGCACAGACCTGGAAAATCGTGGATGAAACGCTTCAAAGCCATCACAGACCTGGAAAATCGTGGATGAAACGCTTCAAAGCCAGCACGTACCTGGAAAATTGTGAATGAAATGGTTCAAAGCCAGCACAGACCTGGAAAATCGTGAATGAAACGCTTCAAAGCCAGCACAGACCTGGAAAATCATGGATGAAACGCTACAAAGCCAGCACAGACCTGGAAAATCATGGATGAAACGCTACAAAGCCAGCACAGACCTGGAAAATCATGGATGGAACTATTCAAAGCTGGTACAGACCTGGAAAATCGTGAACGAAACGGTTCAAAGCTGGCACAGACCTGGAAAATCATGGATGAAACGCTACAAAGCTAGCACATACCTGGAAAATCGTGAATGAAACGCTTCAAAGCCAACACAGACCTAGAAAATAGTTGATGAAATTGTTCAAAGCCAGCACAGACCTGGAAAATCGTGAATTTATCTTCGTAATAACGAACAATGATTTGGCGAAACACATAATTCTATTCCAAAGTTTGAAGTCAAATGAACATAGCGATTTCTTATTAAAATAGAATGGTAAAAACCTCAGATTTTTTTTTATTATTATTTTGAGCTTTTATCTTGTCTTATGAATCTTCTCTTAGGATTTGTAGATCGCACAAGTTACTGTGCACACTTTTCAAATTCAATGTAGTATTTTCCCAATTTCAGTAGCTTTACTAAAAACTTCCGTGGTGTCAAATTCGCTAGAGGTCGTCAAACTCTGACGAAGAGTTTTTAAATTTTTATTGCACAAAAGAACTAACATCATTCTGCTTTTAATTGTTTGTTTTTGAATTTCACGCAAAGCTACACGAGGGCTATCTGCGCTAGCCGTCCCTAATTTAGCAGTGT
>NW_013671059.1:17007-18555 GCF_000517525.1 Limulus polyphemus
CACGGCTGAAAGGGGCGAGCATGTTTGACTGGACGAGGATTCGAACCCGCCCCACTCAGATTGCGAGTCAAGCGCCCTAACCACCTGGTCATGCTGCTTTTAATTCTTTAAGCGTTTTGTGAAAACGTCACAAATTGTTCCTTTTTCTACTAGAAGTTGTTAGAACCTTAACAAGGGGTTTTCTTTTTACTGCACAAACGAGCCACCATAGTTCTGGTTTTACTTTTATAAGTGTTATTTAAAAACGTCACTAATTTTTGCTTCTTTATTTATGAAAATGTCACCATTATGCTCAAAGCATGAACAATAAACAATCTATTATTTGTAGATAGGTTTCAAAATCAATTTATAGAAATCAGTCGTTTTCTCTACTCATCTCATACGCGGTTGTTTTTATTTAGATTATTTAACATTATCAATATACGTTGTAATTTTCAAAGTTTTAAAGCTTGAAAAATTCCAAATCATCTACTACAAATTTAGTACGGTTTTATAACATTCCTTAAAACAGATATTAAACATATTTGTCATAAAAATCACCTAAATTGCAAACGTTTTGTTTCCACGTTCTTGTTAATTTCACAATTTCGAATTCCAAATCAGAGGTGTGTAGAAATATCATTCCAGGTCTATATTTTGTCTCTCAGCAAAAGAATGCCCATGAAACCTTTCTTTTAGTACCAGAACGTGTTAATTGGAGTGGACGGTGAGAGACAAAGGTTTTTCTTTGTCATTTCATTCTAGCTGTAAGGTCTGGAAGGCCATTTGAGTATTACACCGCCTATTAGGCCAAAAGACGGATGAAAATTGAGCATTAAGGTCTTAAGAGATGTGTAAGAACATCTGAAGAAAATGATACGGCTCTGAATGATTTGAACGTTTATTGGAGGTTTGGGCAGGTTACTAGTGAAGATAGGGAAGTGGAAGAAGTCCAAAAACAATGAGTAATTTGAATCATCAGGTGATCAATTCTTCATCTAGTGGATAAACTAAACTATCTATATTCGATACATGAGACTAAATATGATCGGAATTATTAGTAATTTCTGAAACTCCAGTTAGTTGTACAGTATAAGGTTTTAAAAGTAAGGTTTATACGGCGAAAGATGGCGAAGCATCGGAAACCAATAAACTTGATATTTGTGCTAAAAACTTCATACCTCACTAAACTAATAAACTGAATTGGTTTTTAATGTGTAACTTAAACAAAGATATATAAAAAATGTTGCAAAAGTTTGGGGGTAGGAACCTTCAGACTGACATTAAACAGTTGTGCTTTGCTAGAAATATTCCAAACTCCATTACGCAAGCTAAGGATATTCTTCAATGTCTTTTCACTTCCTTTTACTCGGTCCGGCATGGCCAGGTGGTCAGGCCTCTTGACTCGCGGGTTCGAATCCCCGTTCCATCAAACATGCTCGCCTTTTCAGATGTGGGGACGTTAAATTGTGTGACGGTTAATCTCACTATCCGTCGATAAAAGAGCAGTCCAAGAGTTGGTGGTGGGAAGTGATGACTAGCCGCCTTCCCTCTTTCACTTCCAAATTA
>NW_013671059.1:18717-23152 GCF_000517525.1 Limulus polyphemus
CCTTCTAGTCTTACACTGCTAAATTAGGGACGGCTAGCGCAGATAGCCCTCGTGTAGCTTTGCGCGAAATTCACAAACAAACCATTTCAGCTAGATATTTTACTCTGCTCAGAAGAATTAATTTTTCTTATCTTATGGTCCTTTGCATTTGTTTATGAAAGGTTAAGATCCAATCTTTTCTTTCAGCTTCACGAACAATACAGAACATGTGCTTTCGAAGGGAAGAGGGATTTATTTATCTTGCTGTACATGTTTACGCTAAACTAAAAAAGATTATTGAAGAGTGAGCGCTTAGTTATACACATGGTCTGAGGAAAAACATTCCAAACTCATAATAGATCTACAAATATAAATTCCGCACACGTGACAATAAAGAAGTAAGTATTCGATTTGAGGTAAAAGTATAACTCTAAAAAATTCTTTCACGAAGAGAGATGACCAACGTTGCATACCAAATACGCCAAAAATATTTCAATTGTGAAAACAAATTTTGCTGAGAAATGGATGTCTCATTTGTTTAATACGTCGGAAGAACCAAATCGGTGGAAGTATTGAGATATTTTGTTTCATTGTCAAGCCACAGGTTTGTTTCCTTTCATCCTTCCTCCTCCTTTCCATCCTTGGAGAAATCATCATCCAAGCTCTAGAGTTACCGTGAAGGATCTCAGAACTTTCGTTTAGTTAAGGCAATAAATATCTTGAAGCAAAGAAAAACGTTGCTTTTGACAGAAAAAGATAGCATGAGACATCAATTAAATATGAGAATTGATCCAGCTGTTCACACGCTATTTACATGTGCCGTTTTATATCCCAAAGTTTCTACCTGTTCGTGAAATTAACGTCAGATAGGGTTTTTCCTCCAGAATAAAGTAAAACTAATTATCATTTTTCAAATAATACAATATCTTCTCTCCCCTTTTTTGTCATATTTTACGTTACAAAAGTTGAAAAGATTCGTATTTTCTAACATGAAACACTGCATCCCAACGAGACATACGTTTTGTTTGGATTAGTTATTGATGATTATGGCATCCGAGTGGATCAGTTGTCTTATAATGGACTGCAATATCACGTCATCCAGTACACTTAGCTAAATGTTAGACAAGATCTAAAGTGAAAACGTTTAGTGTTCATTTTAATAACTGGGCATCAGCGCATGCAGAACGATTATTTCTTTCGGTAATATAATAAATATTTCTGTCAAATTAAATTATAAGTTGCCACCTTATAGATAATCTGAAGGACACGAATGTATAAAACATTAGTTGTGTAAAAACGAGCCATATAATATTTAACTCTATATTTATCGATAGGGTTTGGATTTTTAAAACTTTTCTTCCAAACTATTTATGTACCAAATTGCTGTTAAGTCCATGTCTTTGTTAATTACAGGGTCTCTGGTAACAAACAGGTCTACAAATTAACCAAAAGCACCGTTAATACTGCATATAGTCTCATTAATTGCTGTTCAGGTTTTCTATATATTATTCATAGAAAATTACTGAGACCACTCCATTTTTGGTGAGTTCTTCGCACTGAGTTTTCGTCAGGCAGAAACAAAAACTTACACAACATGGCTGATGCAATATGTGGACCCCACAGCTACTTAATTGGTTACCACAAGATTCCCACGTGAAATCAACATCTGGCGTCTGTGGAAATTACTCTAGACAGTAAATGTATAGAGTGGGCAGAGGGTGACGCAGAAAAGGCTGGTTAGCAACTACTTAAAAACTATGGTGGACAGCCACTTGTCATAATAGCCACAGATGACTCGTAAACCACAGATAGTGAGATCTGATTGGGCATTCATCGTCTCGCGACTCAACAACATTTTGCATAAAGTAGGTGAAGTATTCAAGTTTCCCACAAGCAACACAAAGATGGAGTTGGAGCCCATAAATTAAATTCTCGTCTAAATTGCTCAAAGCAATGAACTGCAAACAGATAGTGTTATCAACATAATGTTTGCGACCGATTCGCAGGTACCACAACAGAAAGCAAAGCAACTACCTGGTAAGACCATCACTTGGATGTACGTGCTAGGCCATGCAAAGGTAAAGCTAAACGAGGAAGCTGACAAGCTCGCAAGAGAAGATCCTACGTCACATCAGGCTTCCTCTTCACTAGGAAGACGAAAATGGCAATCACGGAACGTTTTAGTCGACAGCCAGAAGAAATGAGATTGTTGGAAAACAAAATACTGTATGGTGTAGCTAGGAAAGGCAACTGATGGGGGATCAGTAGGATAGTATATAGCCAGAAGACCAGTGAGTGGTACATCAGAAATAAAATATATTCTACTTCCAAAGAGGCAGCCAGCATCTGCATAAGGGGGTAAGCACCTATCAGTGCAACCTCAGGGATTGTCACCTAGTACACTACACAAATATGTTTCATGTAAATGTATACAGAAGGCCTAATATACGAGGGCAACGAAGAAAAGCTGATAACTGTCCTCGTTTTATTCATTTCACTAAACCATAGGCTCATATAAAATCAGAATCAGCCACAATAATTATGTTAAGCTTGGGTGCTTCAAATCTGAATTATCTAGCGTCATTTAACACATCATGGAGTTTAACACAGGGACTTAATCCCAGAATCAGCCACAATAATTATGTTAAGCTTGGGTGCTTCAAATCTGAATTATCTAGCGTCATTTAACACAGGGACTTAATCCCAGAATCAGCCACAATAATTATGTTAAACTTGTGTGGTCTAACTCTAAATTACCTGGGATATTTTCGAGACATGGAGCTTAACGAATGGATTAACCCCAGAATCAGCCACAATAAGTATATGTGTTCGAACTCTGAATTACCTGGTGTAGTTTAAAGACATGAAGCTTAACACAGGAATTTGGCCGTTATACGGCAATTTCTAAGTTCGTCTGTGTTTTATGAGCTTCAGAAGAAGAAAAACCTTGAAGCCAACACACGAATTACTTACATTCAACTTGTTTACACATCAACATTATTCAAGCTGTAAAATGTCACTTAAAAGATCAAAGTGATGTGAATGTGTTTACTTTATTAAAAAAATAACAGATCCATACCGATCTTTGAATTCAATAATTCCGTAAAAAGTAACTAAAGCGGTGAACACTACTAATTTCTTTAGATTTTTCTTGTTTATTTAAGCACAATTTGATCTAAAAACGTTGTCTTCTTTCACACATATCGTCAAGGTATATGAAGGGGAGTGTTATTTCATTATAACATGGCCCGACATGGCCAAGTGGTTACGGCGCTTGACTCACAATCTGAAGGTCGCGGGTTCGAATCCCCGTTCAACCAAACATGCTCGCCCTTTCAGTCGTGAAGGCGTTATATTATGACGGTCAATCAAACTATTCGTTGGTAAAAGAGTAGCCCAAGAAAGTTGGCTTCGGGTGGTGATGAACCTCTAGTCTTACACCGATAGCCCTCGTGTAGACTTTGCGCGAAATCCATAACAAACAAAACATATTCACATAAATCTAATCAAAGTAAACAAATATGTTGAAGTCCCTTGTTGATTTATCATTATTATGTTAAGTTCCAGTCTATGAACACCACCTCATCTTTATTGGTGTAACCTTTAGTACAGCATACGTACATTTTACGTTAGCAGGCGTGACTGAAAACGCAACTGTTTTACATAAAACTAGATTTTAGTAAGTTTTATTTATGAAAATATCACATGTAAGTCTTGGATTTATGTTACAAAATAATAAACCTGATAATCGATTGGTTTTTGCAAGTTAGACGATCCTTCAGTTAACAAAGACATGTAAAACTAGTTTTTAGTAAGTTTTATTTATGAAAATATTACATGTAAGTCTTGGATTTATGTGTGTTACAAAATAATAAACCTGATAATCGATTGGTTTTTGCAAGTTAGACGATCCTTCAGTTAAAAAAGGCACGTAAAACTCTTTCTTATTATAGACAAAACTCGTACATTTCAATATATTTATCTTTGCATAAAATTTAAATTCAACATCAGTGTTCCTTGTTTCTTCCTTTTGCCGACTTTTCTAGTTTTCAGTTACAAAGTGTACAATTTCATAAAGGATCTCTGAGAAAATGTACTCATAAAAGAAATATTTTTCATACTCAGCCTTAAACGGGGGGAGAGTTGTATTACTTTATTGTTAAAAGAAGTGGACGTATTTATGTTTCAGAGTTTGTTCTAATGTTACATATGTAAAATATAAGTAGTGAATATTGGACGTATTTATGTTTCAGAGTATGTTCTAATGTTACATATGTAAAATATAAGTAGTGAATATTGGACGTATTTATGTTTCAGAGTTTGTTCTAATGTTAATATATGTAAAATATAAGTAGTGAATATTGGACGTATTTATGTTTCAGAGTTTGTTCTAATGTTACATATGTATAATATAAGTAGTGAATATTGGACGTATTTATGTTTCAGAGTTTGTTCT
>NW_013671059.1:23688-38153 GCF_000517525.1 Limulus polyphemus
ATATTATTGAGGTTGTTATATGTAACTCAAAAAAGGGATCGTTTGGATCTTTAATGATTTTTTTTTTGTTTTTGTTTTAGCAAATTTAGTTTGGTTTTTAGTAGAGCATTTGCTTCTTCTCTTTGTTACACATATATTCTTCATAAAACGTGGTCTGCTAACTGCTATACATACACCATATACATGAAACATTTCGATTTTAAGCCGGGAAATGATGGAGATGAAATAACACAAATTTCTCTTTGTTACAGATATATTCTTCATAAAACGTGGTCTGCTAACTGCTATACATACACCATATACATGAAACATTTCGATTTTAAGCCGGGAAATGATGGAGATGAAATAACAGAAATAATGTTCCACCAGTGAAGAGGCGAGACGAATGTTGGCGGCGGTATACAAATCCGACGATGCCCTGACGAATCACCTTCGGTCTGTGCTAGAGTAACATTCGAGATATGACTAGAAGAAATAGACAGATGACGTTTCCGGAGTCTATGAAATAACCTCGTTATCTGGAAAGCTTCGGTTCTCAGATGTAAACAGAAACACCACCATATTTTGACAAACACCGCAGAGTTTTACAGATCTGTGGTCGAAATGAACCTTGAAAGGACAAGCATAGCAATAGCCTCTCTTTCTTCTCAAGAACCAACCCTACACTAATCAGCTTGTAAACTAACCCACAAAACGACACAACATGTAATGCAACAGTGAAACAAGGCTAAAGGAAATAAATATCGATCTACAATTCGCTTCCTGCGTTGACATTTCCAGATTTATAAACACGTTTTTAGTGCTAGTACAGTTTTCTTTAAGGTACAGTACTGTATCTACAAGTACTGTTAGCCCTACAAGATCAGCAGTAATACACAAGAAATCAGCTTTAATTGTGCCATTGAGACAGTCTACTTTTATCGGCTCCTTAATACTTTGATATTTTTTTGCGTTAGATATAATAATGCAATTTATATTTTTTGAAGCATGCGATCTTTTTCTTTCCTTTGTGAATTAAACAATTGTTCTAATTTCACGATCACCACTTTACGATTTAAAATTTTCAATACTTGGTAGTTAATATTATAACCTGTAATTACATCTTGTAATAAAAAGAAGACTTAGGTTTATCTCCGGTACGGAAAGACAGCTTTCCTACAAAATTGGAAATGGAGAGTCCTTTCCTTTATGTAACATGGTGAATATCTCTTAACATCCAGAAGATTTAAAATGTTTTCTCCATAATAAAAAGATAACGGTCATAATAAAAATGAGATTCAGTTCCTAATAAAGAGAACACCGATAATCATTTTTACAGCAGAATGCACTTCCAATAAAATTGAGGATTTTTCTTTAAAATCAAAAGATGCGTATATTCATAAGACGAAAATCGAAATTTAGTCAGATCTACAAGAACCACAGATATGATGAATATGCTTATTTGTAGATGCATGATAAATCTACTTATTGGACGTGTTGGAATAAGTGTTGGATGTCTCATCTTCAGCCAAAAACTAAAGTGTAAGATACTGTGCAGTTATTCTTAGTGCAAAGCTAAAGAATAGGCTATCCGCACTCTGTCCATCACTAGGAATCGAACCCCCAATTTCACCATTCTATATCCGTAAACTTACCGGTGACACATTCGAGGGGGGGGGACAGGATAAGTAAAAGAAAGATTATGAATTATGATGATAATAACACATAGAACAAGTCAAATAATAGAAAAGGTTTTGTTGCAAGGAGCATACTGTGTTATATATTTCTGTAGTATTTTCTATGATAATAAGAGCTTATTTTAAACAGTAATTATGCGCCAGAATGGCCAGTTTTCATTATCACAGTTTTATAACCATCTAAACTGGCTATTCTGACATTATGAAATTGTGATCTGAGAAAAAGTGGGTTATGTTTTAACCGTGTGAGCACATTGCAGAGCTACCAGATTCTAAGGGATTGAGTACTATTTGGGGTGGAGGGGGATTTTTGTCAATTTTCAAGATTTAATTTCTTAAAACACTGTGTTTTCGAGTATAATGAAACAACCTGAAACAGTGATGGTTGTAGGATATCGTCCATACTCAATGTTGAGAAAGCTACAAAAGCTGGATTTAGCTCAATGGTTAGCGAATCCGAGGATTCAAAGTTCGCGTCCGGTTACCACAAAAAAACATGTTCGTGTAGCTTTGCGCGAAATTCAAAAACAAGCAAACAAGCTATGAGCAAAATTCGCAAATAAAACTGAAAGGTGCGAGTTATTTTGTGTAATAAAGTAATGGGAAGCTGTTACATTTTCTTGTAATACTGAAAGGTGCAAGTTATTTTGTGTATTAAAGTAATGGGAAGTTGTTACATTTTCTTGTAATACTGAAAGGTGCGAGTTATTTTGTGTAATAAAGTAATGGGAAGCTGTTACATTTTCTTGTAATACTGAAAGGTGCGAGTTATTTTGTGTAATAAAGTAATGGGAAGCTGTTACATTTTCTTGTAATATTTTGTAGGAAGTTAATTTCATGGTCAAAAGACTGATAGTTTGACCAGTTGGTTTGTTTGAAGTTAAGCACAAAACTACACTATGGGCTATCTGTGCTCTGCCATCCACGGGTATCGAAACCCGATTTATAGCGTTGTAAATCCGCAGACATGCCACTGAGGGGGGTGAGCTAGACCAGACAAAATACAAAATTACTTTTTATAATAGTGTTGTAAATATGACTAATGTAACGTGAAAAGTATATGTAAATATATACATATAGAAAAGACAAATACTGTTTTCAATCAAGTTCACGAATGAAACTACTTACAGGAATTTCAGTAGTTCAGAAGTTGAGAAACGTGGTCTATAGAATAGAATAAAACAAAAGTATCATGATAGAAGGCAAGTTTGAAATTGAAAGAGAAAAACACGAACCGCCTTTTCCAAGATAACAACTTCAAAACCCTGAAGACCTGTTCATTTCTACTTGGAACTACTGATTATATAGGCGCTCCTTATTATAGAAACTTTTCCAGAACTAATAACAGAGCAAGATCGCTTCAACTAAGCATCTTCGCAGTATTTAATTTTACTAAATTAGAGATTAATGTTGTAGATGCGGGTCGAAAGATCCAAAGCAAGATATAGCACTTACAGCTTTGGCCTGTGAGCAAGGGATAAAAGTAACAGTCAAATCCGCTACTTGGTTAAGAATACTGGCATAGGCAGCTGGTGTGGTTGCTGGCTTGTTTATTTCACTCTGGTCAACAGTTCAAAATTACGGGGGGGGGGACTATTTCTGAACCTTGAGATCTCTCTGGTTAATAGTTCAAAATTAGGGATGGCTATTTCTGAATCTTGAGGTCTCTCTGGTTAATAGTTCAAAATTAGGGATGGCTATTTCTCAATCTTGAGGTCTCTCTGGTTAATAGTTCAAAATTATGTATGGCTATTTCTGAACCTTGAGGTCTCTCTGGTTAATAGTTCAAAATTAGGGATGGCTATTTCTGAACCTTGAGGTCTCTCTGGTTAATAGTTCAAAATTAGGGATGGCTATTTCTCAATCTTGAGGTCTCACTGGTTAATAGTTCAAAATTATGTATGGCTATTTCTGAACCTTGAGGTCTCTCTGGTTAATAGTTCAAAATTAGGGATGGCTATTTCTGAACCTTGAGGTCTCTCTGGTTAATAGTTCAAAATTAGGGATGGCTATTTCTGAACATTGAGGTCTCTCTGGTTAATAGTTCAAAATTATGTATGGCTATTTCTGAACATTGAGGTCTCTCTGGTCAACAGTTCAAATTTATAGATGGATATTTCTGAACTTTGAGGTCTCTGTCTTGGTCATTTAGTCCATACGTCGCATCACGTGCTGTTCAGGTGGAAAATACCCAATATACGTTGCTGTTTTAGTAAAATAGTCTGACTTAATTTGTTCTTCATAATGTTCTGCCATTTCTTTTAGTTTTATGTTGAAGATGGAATGTACTTATTCCAAAACGTCCAAATAAATCAATGTCTTATTAATCCGTAATTAAACATGTTGTTCCTCATAACTATGACTCTTTCTAATCAAATGAGGAAATACATTTCCATGAAAAAGATTGTCATTTCTTCAAAACTAGAAAGTACAGTTTCTAATAAATGTCCCTCGGTGGATCAGCGGTTAGTTTACGGATTTACAACGCTAACGTCCGAGGTTCGATCTCCGCAGTGGACAAAACGCAGATAGCTCATTGTACAGCTTTGCTAAAATAAATCCCAGTAAATAAGAGAATTAAGATTCTTTCATCAAAACTAGAAAACTAAATTCCCGATAAGCATTAAAATGGTGGTTCTTGCATCAAAAATATATATAAAATACAATTCCTAGTAAACAGGAGGATTATGATTCTTTATTCAAAACCTAAACCTGCATCTCCTTATGAAAGAAAGGGTTTTAATGATATTTTGTTCAGAAGTAAGAGGCAAATCTCTTTAGAAACAATACGTGTTATATGGGAAGCACTGTTTCAGACATGATGAAAAGAAACAACTATGCAATCCAGAGCAATAAATTTAATTAATTTTTTTAACATTTTTTACTAGTACCATACGGAATCAAATTTAAACGACTTCTTGAATTATCTATCTTTTTTTTTCTCCTTAATTACAGTCACTGATCTGAATGATCTTAAACTAAAAGTAAGTTTCAATAAAGTCTATCAGTAAGTGTTAGCTATTGTCTCTGTTACTACTTTACGATGTTGAACAATGTGTTATACACCACTGAATTTCGTTATTTAAAGGGTTTATTCAATTTATTCTTTCATCGTCGAATGATATTATTTTACAAATATATCGAAACTAATCCTTAGTGATGGAATATCGAGCGACTAATAACGAGGAAGCTACAGAATGAAATGTTCCTATATACGAACTGAAAATATAGTAAGTACGAAGAAAGCGATGCACCAATCACATTCCTCCATTTCTGCATAAACTTTTTCGTTGGAGAGCAAGCTTCGGGACATTTTGCATAAGTTTTGTACACAATTAAGTGAATAATTCGTACCTCAAATACTCAAATCCAATCAATGTGACTGAAATTCTGTCTATATCACTGTTTTAAAGGAGTTATTTTCTTACTATTATCGATAAAACATAACCTTTCAAAACCATCAATTTGCCAACACGCTCTTCGATACTTCAAAACCATGTTCACGAAGTACTGGGGTAAAGTTAGCTGTAAACAACCTAGTTTGTAGCAGCTGTTTATTACATGAGCTCGGGTTCTTGTCAAAGTTTCTACTATAACGTTCAAATTCTTCCTTGAACGCTTGCCTCTTCTACTCAGCGAAGAAAACTTCAATACCTGACTCTGTTTACCATAGCAATTATAGCTCCGCCCAGGCTTTAGAGAAGAAAAGAACAATGTGTTATACCAAAACACCATCTGTTTGTATCAACTCCTCTTATCGAGCTGTGAGCTAAACGCTAAGACCTAGCAACCACTGCTCACTAAGGATTTCCTCAGACAAGTTTAAAGGTCATAATTACATCAGAGTTAATTATTCGAAGTAATTCAAAATGTCAATAAATTATCTACACATTTAAAACAGAGTCGTTTTTGGTTTGTTTTTTTACAAAAGTATATAACTGGCAAGCAATTATGATTGTAGAGTAAAAACATTTCTATTTTACGATATATTCTATCAATACACTTTCTTATCTGGACTGGTAACCTCGTGTATTTTTATATTATATTTGGCATGTTCTTTGAAATCTTGACTAGAATCCCGTGTATATCTGGAAAAAAATTCGAATCTAGATTGGTAACATTTCAATATATTATACATTGTATGTGTATAATACACTTCCATAAACCGCAACCAAACACTGTACAGGCAGTGATTTCAACATCAACATTTCAGAAGTGACAATTATCGTCTTTAAGGATGTGAATGAACACAGGCTGACTTAAAGATTATTTTATGTTTCAATACGTTATTTTTTTATTACACTTTGTTTAGCAAGGAAGGAGTAAGAACAATGAACAACCTGGAATATGATGGCAGTATGACATTGTTTACATTCATTGTTGATAATGCTACAAGAGCAGGGCGTGGCTTCGTAACTATAAATCCGAGGATTCACGACTCGCGTTCTTTTACCGCAAAAACGCGCTCCGCTCTTTGGAACTATGGCAAATATATATAAGATAGTGCGTTACTAAGAATACTGTAAGGTAAAACCTCTTTTTCATAAAATAATTTTAACAGTATAATAAGTAAGCCTACAGATAGGTCTAGATAAGGCCCGGCATGGCCAGGTGGTTAAGGCACTCGACTCGCAATCTGAGGGTCGCGGGTTCGAATTCCTCTCACACCAAACATGCTCGCCATTTCAGCCGTGGGGGCGTTATAATGTGACGGTCAATCCCACTATTCGTTGGTAAAAGAGTTGGCGGTGGGTGGTGATGATTAGCTGCCTTCCCTCTAGTCTTACACTGCTAAATTAGGGACGGCTAGCGCAGATAGCCCTCGTGTAGCTTTGCGCGAAATTCAAAAACAAACAAACTAACAAGGTCTAGATAAAACTTTATATGTTATTGTTCGTTTTTGTGAGTAAAAATGTTTAAAATTTCTCAAACTTACATTTACAAGTTTACATTGCGAACATCCTGTTTTTAAGGTAAAATATGCTGAAAGAAACATTATTGATATTGTATTCAGCTTTTCTGAGTGATATTCATTAGGTCTTTTTTAACTCACCATATTGAAACCTAAATTCGTTTAGGTTTGTGAATAATATTCTGGCACTACATCTAAATTATTACTTCATATCATAAATCGCACTAGCTGTTTAATGATTATCTTACATATTTCTCTTCTTGAATAGAATTGTTTAAACATTTGTTTAACAACAAGTAAAAGCTTGAAATGATCTGTTCTTTCGTTGTGGGTGGGTCTGTGAGCCAGACTAGTTTCAGAGAATTCTACTCCTCATCAGTGACCCTGAACACTACCATCAATGAAACTTCAACAACAACAACAACATAAGGGTTATTTCATTCCGATCCCGGGAGAACCGGAGGTCCGGTAGAGGGTTACGCCCTCTCGTCAGCCAAGGGACGAAATAAGAAAAATGGGATAAAATGAATAATAGATGGGTAAGCGTGCAAGTCTTCACAGGAGGCGGAAACTGGGGAAAATGCGATATTTGCAGATGGAGGAGACAATCCGGAGAAATATGGGTGAACACTAACCAGTCTATATCATATAATGGAGATTGTATGGGAACTGGCAACAGGTATATCGAGTATTAGGAATCAGGATAGATAAATGGTGAAGAGGGGACATCGGCATCTCGACGTGGTCGGGATTGTCAGCTGGGAGGGACATGAAATAGAGGTTCAGTAGGTGATCAGCTGGTGCAAAAATGTTTCTCGGAGTGGGTACAGTGGTGGCGAGAACATCGGAGAAGATGAGATTGTGGTCACGAAAACATTTATTAACATAGCGAGTGAAAAGCTGTCGAAGGTGTAATAGAATGTGAGGAAAGTTGATACAGCGATAAAGGTCGGAAGTTGGATTAGGGAGTTTGACGCCAAAGGCGAGCCGGAGGGCATGGCGCTCCAAAACCTGGAGACGAGAGTAGAAGGTCAGAGAAGCAGATATCCAGGCTGTATGTCCATAGGTTAAGCAGGGTCTGATAAATGTCTTGTATGTGTATAGCAGAAGAGGAGGGTACAGGCCCCAGAAGGTACCATCGAGAGAACGGAGGAGATGAAGACGCCGAGAAACCTTAGCAGAAAGGGCAGATAGGTATGGCTTCCAAGTAAGATGCCTATCAAGGACAATGCCTAGATAGGTCACGGAGTCGGAAAGGAGGATCGGGACATTGTCAACCCGGACATCAAATTGAGATGGGTCACGGCATGGGCGAATGAAGCTTCAGACCAAACCAAGCTTTTATAGTAGTGAGGTGTCGAAAATCGAAATGGTGTATCTAAGTGTTTTACGCTCACAAAAAAATAAACCTATCATTCTATAGGTGTTTGAAGAACTTGTATTATTCCGTCACAATTTAATTCTTCGTAATCTGAATACACCATTTAGATTTCTCTTCACCAAAGGTAAAATTAAGAATATAGATATAGAGGCCTAATGCATTCTTTGATTCGTCTCACCCTCTTCTGGGTGATATTTGAAGCTTTTCAAGGAATACTTACAGAGAATAATTGTGAACATGTTTGTTTATAATTAAGCACAAAGCTACACAAAGGGCTATCTGTGCTCTGCCCATCACTGGTATCGAAACCCGGTTTCTAGCGTTGTAAGTCCGTAGACATGCCGCTGTGCCACTGGGGGCCGTTTTGAATATAATGACCTTACTCCATACATGTTAGTATCTAATTAACCGTATTAATTTACAGTACTGGTTAGAAAGTTTAATATATCTAGTTTTACTATTCTTGATTGTTTATTATCATAGTTTTATTATAGAGATTATTTTGAATTGTTAGCTTAATATATTGATTTAGGAATAAGGATTCCAAATGATTTATAACCAAGAAAATAAAATCTAAGCTGGTCGAACTCTTTAGATATTAATACGTTTGTGGCCAACAAGTTAAAGTTAACAGCTAGGATGCCAAACTGAGGAAACAGTGCATTATAGCCTTTCTAAGTACGAACGTAAGAAATATATATTAATTAGCTATACTCATTATCAATTTTAAGTTTAAATCTAATTAAGGAACTTGCTCTGATCGGAAATCAATAGAATATTCGCTCTTGTATACGTTTTACGAGTTTGGAACTATTGCTAGTGGACTTAGCTATAGTTGTACTATTAACAGTACTTCCATTCTCTGTCTTGTGGCATCTTCTAAGATTTTCTTTAGTGTTTTTCAAAGAAAATAAAATGTTCTTCCAAGTCGTAAGGCCTTCAGTCACACATCGACCGTCGGTCCTCTATAAGCCATCTAAACCACAAGGGCCATTACAGTATTTACACAAAACAGAGATTCCACCCAACAGAAGGAGAACACAACTGTAGTCTGATGAGCCCATATACGTTTCAACATCTTGAGAGGCAATAACTTCTGGAATGTTCTCGACAGATTGAGCTCATTCACGCATTTCTATTCTCTAACGAAGGACTTGGGTTTTGAAAACTCTTTTAAGATATTCAAGGTAAAATAGAAAGATAACTATAAGTTTGTATTTGTATCTTATTATTATTATGTTCATCTTTTCGCGTACAGTAAAAATACGCGAAATAAAACATTACACTGAAATATTAAAACAACTTAAAAACCGTTAGATTCGCGTAGAGTAAACCTAAAAAAAACCCATTTATAAAACATTACATTGAAATGAATTATTTGCATTACCGGCTGAATTATTTCTAGGTTTTCGTCCTTATTATCGTAATATCTCTTTTCTTGGAAAATGGAGCTGTATCTAATATACGTTGCTCAGACTCGGCTACCCCCATTACGTCAGCGGACTTCCAACACTAAATCCGGGGTTCGATTCTCTGCGTTAAGCAGAGCGCAGATAGCTTACTGTGTATGTTTGTGCTCAAACAAACAGAATGAAGTGGGTAATTTTTACTAACTAGTTGTCAGATAATTTTATCCATTTAAGAACCAACTTTAAGAAAAGTATCAAAAACTATTCTTTTTTATCAGGGGCATAGTGGCTCATAGAAAGGCTCTGGGTTTTTATCAACGGCATAGCTGCTCATTGAATGGCTCAGAGTTTTAATCAGCGGCATAGCGCCTCATAGAATTTCTATGAGTTTTTAGCCGTGACATAATACTATCAACAGTACAAACTTTTAGCTCCGATCTCCATCTGTTGACCGATTTGAGATATAATTACAGTAGCGGCTATCGAGGATTCCCGCTTGTTTTTCAAGTACAAACTTTTAGCTCATTACAGCCACGGCTATTGAGGATAGCCTCTTGTTTTCGAGTATCGGTTAAGATATTTCTCAAGAAAACACAACAAAAATATTATGTTTTAAATACTAAAATCTCGTGTGCTAAATTGCACAAAAAGGTGCTGAATTCTAGTGCTCAGACTTATCTTCTACTTTTAATTAGTCTTCTTAAATCACTATTTACTAATGATGCAACCTTTTGCAATGAAATCTATACTATTGTCAATATGCACAGTCGTTAGATAGGGCTTGCTGGACGCAGTGAAGTTCCAAAGTCGTTTTAATGTAAAGTACTCAACTTCTATAAACCCATACATGTATATATATGTATACGTGTGTGTGTGAGGGAGACTATGAGAAATGTATTCCTGAACTCGTTGCTGATTTTCACCTCTTCACCTTTGCATCTTCTACTTAAACAAACGGTTCAATGATTTTTTTTCTCAATGGTCTGCATATTCACTTTACAAATAGTTCAAATCAGTTCAGCAAACTGTTTTTATTCTGTAACGTTTTTTGTTTTACATCAAATGCAACTGGACTGGTGGAAGCTTTAAATTTCTTGACTACAGTGGTCACTCATTAATTAGCGTCAAGGCTGTTTCTTTCTTTCTTTGGTGTCGAATGATCTAAAATTAGCATCACAAGCGACGAGTACATCAGCACAGTTTAGCTTCCTAAAAACAACAGTGGCCAAGTAATGAACATTGGAATTGTAACAGTGGCTAAGTAATGAACATTGGAATTGTAACAGTGGCTAAGTAATGAACATTGGAATTGTAACAGTGGCTAAGTAATGAACATTGGAATTGTAACAGTGGCTAAGCAATGAACATTGGAATTGTAACAGTGGCCAAGTAATGAACATTGGAATTGTAACAGTGGCCAAGTAATGAACATTGGAATTGTAACAGTGGACAAGTAATGAACATTGGAATTGTAACAGTGGCCAAGCAATGAACATTAGAATTGTAACAGTGGCCAAGTAATGAACATTGGAATTGTAACAGTGGCGAAGTAATGAACATTGGAATTGTATATTAACTGTCACTTTGGTGTTTTTCACCCAAAAGCATTGTATCTCAAACAATACACATTTGAGAATTTTTTCTAATAGAGTTATATATGGATCACACGCTTTTTAAATATTGATTGCATTCCTTACAACTATAATCTTATAAGCTCTACGTGTTCAGAGCCTTGAGAGTCAGGAAAGGACCTGGCTACAGTTTTTTCAAGAACTCCTAAGATATAATGACAAGAACGTGTTGAAATTTTAATTATTTTAGCTGTTGCGTAACTTTAAATGGTCAGCTTGATTGAAGTTCAAAAGAGAACACAAACAAACCAATAACAGGATGTAATCGAAGAAACTCAGTATCCTCGTCTTTGTAACTCGAAGCTTGTCTGCCTCCCCCAAGAATCGCGTGGTGTTTGACAGTTGTTACGGGTGAAAATATCGCACACAGCTGACATAGTTTACGACCGCGGAAGGATCAGTGTATATGACTGTACCGTCGCCAAATTTAAACGGAAACACGTTGGTGGCTTAGACTCGGTTCTTTTTTCTTAACCATCAAAACAGAAGAGTTTTAAAATGGAACGAAAACGTTTTGTAGGAGTGAAAGTAGCGAGAGAATGTGATAGTTCTCGAAAGACAATTTTTTGGTCTTCCATTTGCTTCTAAAAACTTTTTTCTTATTCTTTCTGAACACCTAAGTATTGTAGCAATTTTCTGGCTATTATATTTTGAAAGTTGATGAATGGTAATATAACACCACAGAATAAATTATTCTAATATCTGTTTTGGAGACAAGAGTTATTACATGTGTATGTACTGTTCTTTGAGAGGATTATGCAAACTGTTATTTATACAGAAAAGAAACGTCTCTAATGATTCTAGGACAAGATTGATGCTTCCATTTGCTCTCAGAACTTAACAGTGGTGCCTTCAGAGTTGGTATTAAATCTTTTCTTTGTTTCATTTCTTACATTTTCTAGAAGATCGAAGATCTCTTTCTTGTGAATTTCGTTACTATAATGATCGATCTCATTGTTCAATACTGCCTTGTAGAATAATGTTTTTTTTTTCGATAATACTTCTTCCTTCCCCTCATAGTTAAAGCTGTAGCATTCCCAAGTTCCCCAGAACATATCACAACCTTGTGAGTGAATTCAAATTCAAAACCTTGTCGAAACGTTGTACATTTGCTGTCATGTTAAACTTATATTAAAGTTTTTCTTCATTACCCATTTAAGCCGTCTCCAGCCATTACTTGTGAGTGAATGTTCTTCAGATAAATGCTGGGACAAGCCAAGTTATTGAACAACATATTCTATTCATTCTTTTTCGACAAAGATCCATAATAGTTGTCACGTAAGCTAAGAAAAATTCAACCTATACGACAACAATAACACCCAGTAGAGCTAGGTAAAATTCAAACTATGCGACAATAATGACACCCACTGAAGCTAGGTAAAATTCAAACTATGCGACAACAATGACACCCACTGAAGCTAGGTAAAATTCAACCTATACGACAACAATGACACCCAGTAGAGCTAGGTAAAGTCAACCTATACGACAACAATGACACCCAGTAGAGCTAGGTAAAATTCAACCTATACGCCAGCAATGACACCCAGTAGAGCTAGGTAAAGTCAATCTATGCTACAACAATGCCACCCATCAAAACTTCGTAAATTTAAAGCTATTTGACAACAATGACACCCAGTAGAGCTAGGTAAAATTTAACCTATACGACAACAATGACACCCATCAAAACTTCGTAAATTTAAAGCTATTTGACAACATTGACACCCAGTAGAGCTAAGAAAATTCAACCTATACGACAACAATGACACCCAGTAGAGCTAGGTAAAGTCAATCTATGCTACAACAATGACACCCAGTAGAGCTAGGTAAAGTCAATCTATGCTACAACAATGCCACCCACTGAAGCTAGGTAAAATTCAACCTATACGACAACAATGACACCCAGTAGAGCTAGGTAAAGTTAATCTATGCTACAACAATGCCACCCATCAAAACTTGGTAAATTTAAAGCTATACGACAACAATGACACCCAGTATAACTAGGTAAAGTTCAATCGATACGACAACAATGACACCCACTGAAACTTGACAAAGTTCACATTATGTGACAACAATGACACCCAGTACAGCTAGGTAAAGGTCAAGATACGCGACAATAATGACACCCGCTGAAGCTAGATAAAGTTCAAGCTACGCTACAACAATGCCACTCATCGAAACTTCGTAAATTTCAAGCTATGTGACAATAATGACACCCATTAAAGTTAGGTAGAGCTCAAGCTATGCGACAACAATGACACCCATTGAAGTTAGGTAGAGCTCAAGCTATGCGACAACAATGACACCCAGTATAACTAGGTAACGTTCAAGATATGCGACAACAATGACACCCACTGAAGCTAGATAAAGTTCAAGCAATGCGACAACAATGACACCCACTGAAGCTCGTTAACGTTCAAGCTATGCAACAACAATAACACCCAATGAAGCCAGGTAAACTTCAAGCTATGCGACAACAATGACACAAACTGAAGCTGGGTAAAGTTCAAACTATGCGACAACAATGACACCCACTGAAGCTCGTTAACGTTCAAGCTATGCAACAACAATAACACCCAATGAAGCCTGGTAAACTTCAAGCTATGCGACAACAATGACACAAACTGAAGCTAGGTAAAGTTCAAACTATGCGACAACAATGACACCCACTGAAGCTCGTTAACGTTCAAGCTATGCAACAACAATAACACCCACTGAAGCCAGGTAAACTTCAAGCTATGCGACAACAATGACACCCACTGAAGCTAGGTAAAGTTCAAACTATGCGACAACAATGACACCCACTGAAGCTAGGTAAACTTCAAGCTATGAGACAACAGCGAGCCAATTAGAGTCACTCAGTGCGAAAAATTTCTACAACTAATTAATTACATCACAAAATATTAATAAAACATTTAAACACTAACAATAGCTAATTCAGCTCTCCTTAACACAACTTTAAAAAATCATTTTTGAACACTCCACTCCGTCGGACAAGGTTAAACATGAACAAGGATCTATTTCTAATTGTTTGTCTCTCCAAACACACTCATTGTTGACACCCAAAAAAAGTGAAACGGTCCCTTTACTTGACCATCGGTAGACCCTTTAATATAACCAGGGTTTTGCTAAGTCTATCCCTTTACTTTAATATAACTAGGGTTGCTGCTATGTCTACCCCGTTTAATATAGCCAGGATTGCTACTACGTCTACTCCTTTACTTTAATGTAACCAGCATTGCTTCTACGTCTATCCCTTTACTTTAATATAACTAGGGTTGCTGCTATGTCTACCCCGTTTAATATAGCCAGGATTGCTACTACGTCTACTCCTTTACTTTAATGTAACCAGCATTGCTTCTACGTCTATCCCTTTACTTTAATATAACTAGGGTTGCTGCTATGTCTACCCCGTTTAATATAGCCAGGATTGCTACTACGTCTACTCCTTTACTTTAA
>NW_013671059.1:38855-43676 GCF_000517525.1 Limulus polyphemus
GTATACCCCTTTACTCAACCACAACCAAGATTAATATTAAACCAATCTTTTTACTTCAACATCTATTCTTTTACTTGATCACAGCCAGGGTTGCTGTTAAGTATACTCCTTTACTCAACCACAACCAAGATTAATATTAAACCAATCTTTTTACTTCAACATCTATTCTTTTACTTGATCACAGCCAGGGTTACTGTTAAGTATACCCCTTTACTCAACCACAACCAAGATTAATATTAAACCAATCTTTTTACTTCAACATCTATTCTTTTACTTGATCACAGCCAGGGTTACTGTTAAGTCTATCCCTTTAATTCACGACAACCGTGGTTATTATCAAGCCTACACAGAAAATCATTTATAATAAAAACCGAATAACGAATCTACTTTCCCTGCAATAGCTATACAATGTACTTATAATACGTGTTGCCACACGAACCAAAAACTGTTCTCACATCATAATTTCTGAAAGAAAGAAATACACAACTTTTATGCCAATCATCAGAAGTATGATAATTTAACTGATTACTCAGAAGTACATAATTTAAGCTTAACTGTCAATTTTGGTAAACCGTGGATAAAATTAAATTTCTTGTTGTTTCTAATCTTTCTTTAGTAAAACACTCACAGTGTAATAAGTATAACATCTTCTCGTCCAATAGTAATAAAGGCGACGCAGCTTATGTTCAAAAATAACTAAGTTTGTCTAAGCAAAAATCAGTAATAAAGTAGCAATCATGAGATTCATCGCAATACAGCGACACACTTTGAAAGCTGCAACCAGGAAAAAGAGTTCCTCCAGAAATTAATAACCTGCTTCAAACACCTGCAGTTGCTAATCTGTGAAGCACCTAACTGCCATTAAATTCAGATTAGAGTCCACCAGGTGATGGGTTTCCTGCCGTGCAGCTTGGTTTTGGTTTTGTTGCGAGTGGCTGGTCACAAACGTTCTCTTTGTACGAGTGATTTTTTTTTCATTCATGAAAATGACAACGTTAATCGATAATAAATAATCCTGAACTTTTCCTAAATTGCACGAGATTAGAAGCACACGTTTGTAAATCTTTTTGTAAACAGCAGAACGGCCTAAGATAACAAAAGGATGCAAAATAAGTATAAAATCCAAGAGTTATTTACTCGGATACTAAGTTACTGAGGTAGATTCTCTCTGCAAACAGCATTCTTACAAACGAGTTGTTACTAGTTGAACTTAATCTGGTAGTTGTTAGTGAAACTAAACACTGGGTAGCCTGTAGTGTTTGTTACACGTAGAACTAATACGCAAAAGGCGCGCAACTAAGCAGAGTTTCGTCGTTAAAACTGCATGTACAAAGAACATAAAAGTAACATAGAAACAAACATAAACTTAGTTCAACGGTTAATATTCTACAAAAAGGAATATATAAATATCACAAGATTTAGAATAGCAGTGATTCTACTGGAGATCTTATACGTGAAAACTGTTTGCACACTACTGTAAAAAGTATGTGCATAAAACAGACAACTAAGTATTCAGTAATAAAACATATACATTTAATATAAAGTCTAGTATTGCGAAACTCATAGATATCAGAAGAAAAAATTAATATCCTTGCTGGAGATTACAACAAATTTAATTTAGGCTTGATATAAGTTTAATGTGAAAATATAGAATATGACAACAGAAAAGAGATTAACGTGACCCTATTGAAAGATATTTCTTGAAAAGTGCAGCTTTGTCACTATAACTTCAGCAGTGAATGAAAAGGGATGATTCGTAAAATCAACTATCAGGTTGAAGATGATGTCAATCTACATATCGGTTTGCTTATATTTCTACTTAGTTATTCCACTAATTTCGGTTTAAAGCTATAAAGCAATGGTAGATAAATATATTCCACAAAGTACCTCTTATAGTTTTTGTGACATTAAGTAATAAAGCTTCATATATTCCACAAAGTACCTCTTTTTATAGTTTTTGTGACATTAAGTAATAAAGCTTCACATATTCCACAAAGTACCTCTTCTTACAGTTTTTGTGACATTAAGTAATAAAGCTTCACATATTCCACAAAGTACCTCTTCTTATAGTTTTTGTGACATTAAGTAATAAAGCTTCATATATTCCACAAAGTACCTCTTTTTATAGTTTTTGTGACATTAAGTAATAAAGCTTCATATATTCCACAAAGTACCTCTTTTTATAGTTTTTGTGACATTAAGTAATAAAGCTTCATATATTCCACAAAGTACCTCTTCTTATAGTTTTTGTGACATTAAGTAATAAAGCTTCATATATTCCACAAAGTACCTCTTCTTATAGTTTTTGTGACATTAAGTAATAAAGCTTCATATATTCCACAAAGTACCTCTATTTTAGTTTAAGCTATTAAGCAATAATAGCTTATTATATTCCGAAAACTGTTTCCAATTTGAGTTTTAAATTATTAAGCAATAACAGCTGAATATATTACATAAAGTATTTTGAATTTTAGTTTTTAAGCTGTTAAGCAATAACAGCTGAAACAAATTACACAAAGTATTTTCAATTTTAGTTTAAGTTATTACGTAACAGTAAATGAATATAGCTGAAGATTATATGAGTGAATAAAAGTATAAATTCAAGTAAGTGACTCTTAGAGAACTACTAATTACAGTTATCTACAGAAGTAATGCTGTATTATGGTTCATAAACTTTTCTTTAGTTTATTTAACTAAATGTATAAAAAATGTAGGTATGTCTATATGTTTGGTTTTACTCTAGAAGCCTTCCAGTCCCAACCTCTTGGTGTTACCTATGAATTTTATACATCACTAGTTGTTGTCAATGTAAGTGTCTTTGTCTTCTCAGTGGTCTGTTAGGCCTTAGTGACCAGTAGGTTGACATGGTAAGGAGGGATAACACAGCTGCCATTATAAATGTTAACTGACCATGACTGTTAATGTATATCGCTTATCAGGTCAGTTAATGACTGAGGTTAAAATAGACATAGAATTCAAAGCAGTGGTAATTTCAATGTTTTTATTTCATCGGATAGAACTTGAATCAGGGACTGTCACATGTCAGGCGAGTGCTCTATCAATTGAACTAAAGGGTTAACACGTTAGTGCTAGTATGTCTTACAAGTAAGACACATTTTTTAAATAACTGTAACTACCACATTTCTACCCTCTCATAAATACCGAGGTCTGTTCACAGACCATTCAACTCATATTACACTTCTACACCCACTTACTATTATGGAACTTGCATTTCATCTGTTGGAATATTACAACACAAAAGTAAGTGAATCAGATACTAACTGCGCTTACTATACAATATTTTCACAACAAGCTAAGTTTCTAAAAGAACTGGTTTATCATGCCATGAAACAACCAACCTTTACAAAACAAATGTTTTACATTGGATCCTCTACGCTGTGCTCAGTGCGAGGATTGAATTCTAAATCAGATATTACTTGCATTTACTTTACTTCACGATAATTTTGCAACAAACTAAGTTTTTAACACGATGAGTTAGTCAAAACTGAAAAGAACCATTCTTATTTAAAAAATTACTAGGATTTACATTTTTTTAAGTATTTCGTTTATTTTTACCGGTGAAATATTGAAAATATGGCCTTGGATTTAATTGTTTGTTTTTTTCTTTACATTTGTGGAAAGTATATTTTCCAAGGCAAATCCACAAACACGAAGAAAGCCTTAGTTTCCAGATATGGTTACATTATTACCAGTTGTTACCATCAAGCTTCAGATAGAAGTGCATCCTGTGGCTGTTTTGGTGTCCGGATGCTGCTTACGTTTGAATAGCTAGGAATACGAGCGATTGTCACATCTTTTTCAATATTTGTTTGTCCAATTGTTATTGCGTTTCAAATTATCGGTCATGCAGTGTTACACGCAGACACACATTGTCTAGAATTTCAAACACAATGGGGGAATTTTGCGGAAGGTATATTTTTGAAGATTCGATATGTAAGAGAACTAAAAGTAAAAAAAAAAATACTGGTATTCGAAAACAGTTATATATTCGTACTTCCAACAAGGACAAAAAACGCACACAAGGAAAACCTAAATTGATTGGCTCGCTTCTTCGACTACGACATGAATCCTTTTGTGCCCGTTGCCTCGGTAACAAGGTAGTTTTGTGTCTCGCTCTTCTTAATATTTATTCAAGTAGATATGTCTATAGATTATTCTGTTCTTCCTCGATGAAGCAGTTAAAATTCAAAATTAATTGGTAAACCAATACAATGCTCAACAGAGTATAATAGAGTAAAGCCTTATGAAGAACGTAATGCAATAACATTATCTGCCCAAACACAAAGTCACACACTTCAACTAGCTAATGTTGTGGATGGTACCTGAATCATTAAACATACCCAACTTATTCATGACTTGAAAACGTAGATCATTTTCTACAACATGTTTTTGAGTAAAATCTAAATGGATTTTTTTTAGAGGTGGAAATAATGGACATCTTTGAATAAACTCTCAAAAGTCGTTTAGAAAATGGAATTATAGTATAAACGTTTCTGTCAGAATATTTAAATTATCTTCCAACATCTTAACTTTTAAATAACCTAGGGATTTGTTGGTGTGTGTGAGAGAGAGAGAACATAGCCATATTGAACTAGCTGCTGTGTCCACCACGATGAATCAAACCCCGGATTTAGTATTATAAGTTTGGTTTGGTTTGAATTTCGCGAAAAGCTACACGAGGGCTATCTGCGCTAGCCATCCCTAATTTAGCAGCTAAACATCACCACTCACCGCCAACTATTCAAGGGCGGTGGGTGGTGATGACTAGCTTCCTTCCCTCTAGTCTTACACTGCTAAATT
>NW_013671059.1:43990-45051 GCF_000517525.1 Limulus polyphemus
AAAATATATATGGAATCAAAAACAATCAACTGAATACAGAGATGAAAAGTTCTAAAACATATTAGTGTGTAAATCATACGAGACTTTTGAACAGCAATTCTACATCATAGCATAGCCAAACTTGGTTATAACCTAAAATATTACACTTAAAGTAAATATTATAACCTAAAATATTACTCCTAAATTAAATATTATAACCTAAAATATTACTCCTAAATTAAATATTATAATGTGAAATATTACACCTAAATTAAATTTTATAACCTAAAATATTACACCTAAATTAAATATTATAACCTGAAATATTACACCTAAATTCAATATCATAACCTAAAATATTACACCTAAATTAAATATTATAACCTAAAATATTACTCCTAAATTAAATATTATAATCTGAAATATTACACCTAAAGTAAATATTATAATCTGAAATATTACACCTAAATTAAATATTATAATTTGAAATATTACACCTAAATTGAATATTATAACATGAAATATTACACCTAAATTATATATTATCACCTGAAACATTGTACCTGAAATGTTATCCCTAAAACAAATATTATAACCTGAAATATTACACCTAAATTAAATATTATAACCTGAAATGTTATCCCTAAAACAAATATTATAACCTGAAACATTATACCTAAAACAAATATTATAACCTGAAATATTACACCTAAATTAAATATTACAACCTGAAATATTACAGCTAAATTAAATACTATAACCTGAAACATTGTACCTAAAATAAATATCATAACCTGTAATATAACAGCTAAAACAAATATCATAATCTCAAATATTATACCCAAAACAAATACTGAACTAATTTTTCTCCTATCTTGTTGCTAATATAGCAGTAAAACATACCTTTTACAATATCAGTTTACCCTCTTCCTTATTTCAACTATCTGCATCATACGGTAATGTCACAAACTTATATCTTTGTTAAATCACTCATGACACTCTCATTAAACCAATATCCATTCTAAAACTACCTACATCATACGGTAATGTCACAAACTTATATCTTTGTTAAATCACTCATG
>NW_013671059.1:45846-47652 GCF_000517525.1 Limulus polyphemus
TAAACCAATATACATTCTAAAACTACCTACATCATACGGTAATGTCTCAAACTTATATCTTTGTTAAATCACTCATGACATTGTCATTAAACCAATATACATTCTAAAACTACCTACATCATACGGTGATGTCACAAACTTGTATCTTTGTTAAATCACTCATGACACTGTCATTAAACCAATATACATTCTAAACATACCTACATCACACGGTAACGTCACAAACATATCTTTGTTAAATCACTCATGACACTATCATTAAACCAATATACATTCTAAAACTACCTACATCATACGGTAATGTCCCAAACTTATATCTTTGTTGAATCACTCATTACACTGTCATTAAACCAATATACATTCTAAAACTACCTACATCACACGGTAATGTCACAAACTTATATCTTTGTTAAATCACTCATGACACTGTCATTAAACCAATATCCATTCTAAAACTACCTACATCATACGGTAATGTTACAAACATATCTTTGTTAAATCACTCATGACACCTCTCATTAAACCAATATACATTCTAAAACTACCTACATCATACGGTAATGTCACAAACTTATATCTTTGTTAAATCCCTCATGACACTCTCATTAAACCAATATCCATTCTAAAACTACCTACATCATACGGTAATGTCACAAACTTCAAACTTATATCTTTGTTAAATCACTCATGACACTCTCATTAAACCAATATCCATTCTAAAACTACCTACATCGTACGGTAATGTCACAAACATATCTTTGTTAAATCACTCATGACACTGTCATTAAACCAATATACATTCTAACACTACCTACATCACACGGTAATGTCCCAAACTTATATCTTTGTTAAATCACTCATTACACTGTCATTAAACCAATAGCCATTCTAAAACTACCTACATCATACGGTAACGTCACAAACTTATATCTTTGTTAAATCACTCATGACACTGTCATTAAACCAATATCCATTCTAAAACTACCTACATCGTACGGTAATGTCACAAACATATCTTTGTTAAATCACTCATGACACTGTCATTAAACCAATATCCATTCTAAAACTACCTACATCATACGGTAACGTCACAAACATACCTTTGTTAAATCCCTCATGACACTCTCATTAAACCAATATACATTCTAAAACTACCTGGTTAACATTCCATCACAGTTTCTATTAAGACGTCGAAACATCGTTCCTCAACTATGATGAAACCAAACAGTTTTTATGGTTGATACTTTCCTATTTACAATTGGAAAACATGTTTATGGACTAACTATAGGAGTTTCATGATAATGTTATTATACATCACGATTCTGTGCATAATCTGTTATCAATACATCCTGTATTTACTATGATGACACAATTTGTTGCTACATATATAATACTATTGTTGTGATGACATCAGTTGTTATTAACATTGTATTGTAATCCAGTATTAAATAATTTGTAACTACACATATAATACTATTGTTGTGATGACATCAGTTGTTATTAACATTGTATTGTAATCCAGTATTAAATAATTTGTAACTACATATATAATACTATTGTTGTGATGACATCAGTTGTTATTAACATTGTATTGTAATCCAGTATTAAATAATTTGTAACTACATATATAATACTGTTGTGGTGACGACAGCAGTGTTATTAACAATATATTGTAGTCTACAATGTTGGCATTATTTGTCGCTGTATGTATAATACTATTGTTGTCATTACATCAGTGTTATTAACAATATATTGTAGTCTACAATGTTGACATTTGTCGCTGTATGTATAATATTATTGTTCTCA
>NW_013671059.1:48225-50976 GCF_000517525.1 Limulus polyphemus
TACAATGTTGACATTATTTATTTGTCGCTGTATGTATAATACTATTGTTGTCATTACATCAGTGTTATTAACAATATATTGTAGTCTACAATGTTGACATTTGTCGCTGTATGTATAATATTATTGTTCTCATTACATCAGTTGTCATTAACAATGTATTGTAGTCTACAATGTTGACATTATTTGTCGCTGTATATATAATACTATTGTTCTCATTACATCAGTTGTCATTAACAATGTATTGTAGTCTACAATGTTGACATTATTTGTCGCTATATGTATAATACTATTGTTTAAGTGTTTTAGACGTTATAGGTTCCAAAATCTTATTCTGTGATAGTAAACGTATATATTTAGTTCTGAACGCTTCGTCTTTATGAAACTAACAAAGTTCAAGTTTATCCTCTCAGTGTGTTAAAAGTGTCAGTTTTCATGCTTTAAAGGCTTCATTCGAATGCCAATAGGTGGCGACAGTGTAGATAAAAACAGTGTTATGTTTGTTTGTTTGTAATTAAACACAAAGCTACACAATGGGCTATCTGTGCTCTGCCCATAACTGGTATCGAAACCCGGATTCTAGCGGTGTAAGTCCGCAGACATACCGCTGTGCTACTGGGGGGCAACAGTGTTACTCTCGTGTTGTTGTTTTATGTGTGTGTGTTTTTCCTTGTTAGTATATTTTCAGTTATGAATGTTACGTACTTGTTTCACTAGGTATTGATCTTACAGTATAACTTGAAAGAAACTGGGAGATATTTATGAAGATAAGGATGACCGCAGATGCTCATAAAAATAATGATGATGACCGGACATGTTTATGAAAATAGTCACGACTTAAAATGTTTATGAAAAATGATGACTGAAAACGTATAAGGAGATAATGACGATTTTATGAAGATAATGACAACTGGAGTTGTTTATAAAATAATTACGACTGTAAATGTTTATGAAGATATAGACAACTGGAGTTGTTTATAAAATAATTACGACTGTAAATTTTTATGAAGATAATGACAACTGGAGTTGTTTATAAAATAATGACTGAAAACGTATAAGGAGATAATGACGATTTTATGAAGATAATGACAACTGGGGTTGTTTATAAAATAATTACTACTGTAAATGTTTATGAAGATAATGACAACTGGAGTTGTTTATAAAATAGTTACTACTATAAATGTTTATGAAGATAATGACAACTGGAGTTGTTTATAAAATAGTTACTACTGTAAATGTTTATGAAGATAATGACAACTGGGGTTGTTTATAAAATAGTTATTACTGTAAATGTTTATGAAGATAATGACAACTGGAGTTGTTTATAAAATAGTTACTACTGTAAATGTTTATGAAGATAATGACAACTGGAGTTGTTTATAAAATAATGATGACTGAAAACGTACAGGAGATAATGATGATTTTATGAAGATAATGACAACTGGAGTTGTTTATAAAATAATTACGACTGTAAATGTTTATGAAGATATAGACAACTGTGTTGTTTATAAAAACAATGACGACTGAAGTTGTTCGGGAAACAATCATACTTAAAGTCGTTACTGTGTAACCTCCGATGCAAGTTTTAAAGTCACATGTAGTAAATTACAGAGAAATTAAGGCTTTTTCAACAATCCCTATTCTCCAACACATGATAATTACAGTGTAACAATCAGTATCCCCTAATGCATGAAACCACAAGAGAAAATCCTAAAACATTTCCCATGATGCTTCAAGTGAACAATATTTTTTTTTACCTTTCCTGTCCATCTGAAATGCCCCCCAGTGGCACAGCGGTATGTCTGCGGACTTACAACGTTAGAAATCGGGATTCGATACCCCCTTGGTGGGCAGAGTACAGATAGCCCATTGTGTAGCTTTGTACATAATTACAAAAAGAACAAACAAACCATCTGAAATACGACACAAAGTGGAGTTGTATAATTTCATATTCTCCTCGGAGAACACTAAATCTTTCAACAGATGGAATTATCGGACATATTATAATTTTAAATGGTTTATTTGGATGTGATTTTCCAATTTCTTTGATCTTACTTGTTTTCAACTGTCATTTTAATTGGTAGCATTTTGGTTCTAGCGAGAATTCTAGCTGAATTTATGTAACCTTAAGTGCAAAGTTTCTGGTGAAATGTTTGTTTATATTATTTCTTTGGGTGGAATTCTTCACAATCAATGATGATTGGCTAATAAAAGTAGATACTGCGTTAAACTGTACTACTTAGCTGGGTTACGTGACCAACTGAGTTTGAATACAATGAATAAGTTCGTATTAGGATACGTGTTTATTTGTGAGAAAAAGTTAAGAGTTGTATCCTGGTATTCATGTAGGTTTGGCTGGAAATATTTATGGGAGTGTTATCCTAGTGTTCATGAAGGTTTACTGGAAGTGTTTATGGGAGTGTTATCCTAGTGTTCATGAAGGTTTACTGGAAGTGTTTATGGGAGTATTATCCTAATATTCATGTAGGTTTACTGGAAGTATTTATGGGAGTGTTATCCTAGTGTTCATGAAGGTTTACTGGAAGTGTTTATGAGAGTGTTATCATAATGTTCATGACGGTTTACTGGAAGTGTTTATGGGAGTATTATCCTAATATTCATGTAGGTTTACTGGAACTATTTATAGGAGTATTATCCTAGTGTTCATGAAGGTTTACTGGAAGTGTTTATGGGAGTATTATCCTAATATTCATGTAGGTTTACTGGAACTATTTATAGGAGTATTATCCTAGT
>NW_013671059.1:51510-56645 GCF_000517525.1 Limulus polyphemus
GAGAGTGTTATCATAATGTTCATGAAGGTTTACTGGAAGTGTTTATGGGAGTGTTATCCTAGTGTTCATGAAGGTTTACTGGAAGTGTTTATGGGAGTGTTATCCTAGTGTTCATGAAGGTTTACTGGAAGTGTTTATGGGAGTGTTATCCTAGTATTCATGTAGGTTTACTGGAAGTGTTTATGGGAGTGTTATCATAATGTTTATCAATGTTTATTGGAAGTGTTTATGGGAGTGGTATCCCAGTGTTCATGAAGGTTTACTGGAAGTGTTTATGGGAGTGTTATCCTAGTATTCATGTAGGTTTACTGGAATTATTTATGGGAGTGTTATCCTAGTGTTCATGAAGGTTTGCTGGAAGTGTTTATGGGAGTGTTATCCTAGTGTTCATGAAGGTTTGCTGGAAGTATTTATGGGAGTGTTATCCTAGTGTTCATGAAGGTTTACTGGAAGTGTTTATGGAAGTGTTATCCCAGTGTTTATGAAGGTTTACTGGAAGTGTTTATGGGAGTGTTATCCTAGTGTTCATGAAGGTTTACTGGAAGTATTTATGGGAGTGTTATCCTAGTGTTCATGAAGGTTTACTGGAAGTGTTTATGGAGTTAATCTAATCAGAGTGGTTTTACTACAAGTTTCCAAGTAACACGAGAATTGAGTTCCTTCATTTTAGCACAAAAATTCCATTTGACCACCCTCCCGTGACTCAGCGGCAAGCAACGCTAAAAAATCGGGTTTCGAAACTAGCGGTGGGCACAACACAGACAACACATTGAGTAACTTTGTGATTAACAATAAACAGACAGTTTAGCTGATAAAGCATTCTCCCTGGCGTGCGAGGAGCTCTAGGTTCGAATCTAAGTCTAGGAGGCACGAGACACAAAAATTGAAATTAACATACAGTTTGTCTATTTTGGTTTGATTAACTCTTAGGCTTACGTTTTTGTTCTGAAAACCCGATATATGTAAATAATGCTATTAAAAGGCTGTGATGTGTCTCCAAATTTATAATTTTAAACATTACTAATTAGTAAGATTTATCTAAAAAAATGTAAATATAAAAATGTTGCTATTTAAATGTAAACTTATAACACTTTTATCGTCCCTTTCTAACAGTGCTATTTTAAATCAGCGCCGTTGAAAATAAATGGCTTCCTTTTTTGTTTCGAGGAGAGTTTGAACCACAATAAATCTACTATAATTTATTTCACTCTACTTAAATTGGCTAAGGACTGAACCAGCACGTTGAATGTACGATTTTCTCCCTGCTTCGTGTAGACATTCATTACCCTTGGTAAAATTACAAACCCTACAGCCTATGTACGATAAGGTCAAAATGCGATCAATTCTAAACAGGATCAAGAAGAAACTACTGCAGGTCTAAGACTAACTACACGCACAAAAATAAACTTATAATGAGCCTAACAGTTTATGAAAGGCATCAGTGGAGATAGAGGTAGTTAGGTCGAAACGTTATCCACATAGTAGCTGGAGAAAAACATATAATTTCAGTAAAATTATCTTCCAGTTAATAGCGTGTTTCATTTCGATGTTGTACATTTCAATTACAAGCTATATATTATATTATAGATCAGCTATGCGGAACTAGGCTTATCTGTATGTTAGCTTGCGAACGCTCTCTAGTACGTACACTACTTGTTGGATTCCATTCTCAAAAGTTGTTATCAATAATGCAATTAGAGACTGAAGTACAAAATACACATAGACATGTACTTTAGACTGAGAACGGTCAAGGCGTTAGAATAGTGAACTGTGAATCTGAGGTTCCGCAGTTTGAGTCTCGTTCAATTAGTGTAGCCAGAAAGTTGGCGGAGGATGGTGTTCACTAGCTGCCTTCTTTTTAGTCTATCACTTCAAATTGAGAGAACGGCTAGCGCAGATAACATTCAACTTCATGTAGCTTTGCGCGAATCTCAACAAAACAAGTAAACAACCATGTAGTTTAAAAGCCAACCAAATCTGTTTTCTGGTTTGATTTATCAAACATTGTAATTTAAAAGACAACCAAATTTGTTTTCTGGTTTGACAAACATTGTAGTTTAAAAGATAACCAAATCTGCTTTCTGGTTTGATTTATCAAACATTGTAGTTTAAAAGACAACCAAATCTGTTTCTGGTTTGATTTGTCAAACATTGTAGTTTAAAAGACAACCATATCTGTTCTCTGGTTTGACAAACACTGTAGTTTAAGACTACCAAATCTGTTTTCTGGTTTGTCAAACATTGTAGTTTAAAAGACAACCATATCTGTTCTCTGGTTTGATTTGTCAAATATATTCTCTGTTTCACAACGTTTATTAGTTTATTAAACTAGTAGGAAGACAACTAGTCAACAGCACCCACCGCCAACTCTCGTTTTAACGCTTGTTTTACCGAATAGTAGAGTTATACCGTTGCTTTTATAGCACGCCAACACTCTCAAACTGCGGACCATAGTTTTTCAGCAACTGACCACGAACCATGAACCCTCGGATTCCCAGTCCGAGCACGCACTAGGTCACGCATGACCTTCAAGTTTAGAAATATATTTATCCTGTAACTGTTCTGTTTGTATTAATTGTCCTGGAAAATGAGAAACAGGGTATGTTATGTATGTCAAAACTGTTCGATCAAATTACAGAATAATTTTCCTGTTGTTTTTTATCATTAAAAACATCACAAAAGCTTTACACTATTTATTGCCCAAGCTAGAGAACTCAGCAAAATTTGAATCCATTAAAAAAAATGTTTCTTTTATATTAAAAGGCAAATGCGAAAAAGTTGTTATAATACTAAACATACACACCTACTACAGAATATTAGAAACATAAACGCTTCCTAATGAATGGCTCTCCAGTGGCACAGCGGTATATCTGCGGACCTACAACGTTAGAAACCGGGTTTCGATACCCGTGGTGGCCAGAGCACAGATAGCCCATTGTGTAGCCTTGTGCTCAATTGCAAACAAACAAATAATCCTACTGAATGTTAGAATGAATCGCAGACGCTTCCCTGGTGAATCTTAACGCTTACTACTGAATGTTGGAATGAATCACAGACGCTTCCCTGGTGAATCTTAACGCTTACTACTGAATGTTGGAATGAATCACAGACGCTTCCCTGGTGAATCTTAACGCTTACTACTGAATGTTGGAATGAATCGCAGACGCTTCCCTGGTGAATCTTAACGCTTACTACTGAATGTTGGAATGAATCACAGACGCTTCCCTGGTGAATCTTAACGCTTACTACTGAATGTTAGAATGAATCGCAGACGCTTCCCTGTTTAATTTTAACGCTTACTACTGAATGTTGGAATGAATCACAGACGCTTCCCTGTTGAATTTTAACGCTTACTACTGAATGTTGAAATGTACCATAGACCTGTACTATGGAATCTCAAAAAAAAACGTTTGCTCCACGGGATTGCGTTATGACATATCCCTGACAAATCGTGCAAAAGGTTTGATCACATTCCCCGCTTTACGGTGAGTGATCTGAACAGACAATAACAACAGATCTATACAGGGTCTTGTGAGACCATAAAAGCCACTATCACAATGTGCCATGCACCATAAGCTTGCTTACAATCTAAGGCACAAGCAGTCAAAGGCAATAGTTTGAACTGAGACCCATCAATCACCCGTACAGTTACCGAGAAAACGTTTCATGTTAGACACTTATAGAAACCACAGGCACTTGTGTTGAGCACGAGTTTCACAACCTGTCTATATATGTGTGAAAAGTTAGACCATGCTCCTTAAGACGCGTAATAATGTTTACAGCTATAATAACCTCTTCGGGTTAACTTGGGGGTTAGAGATCACATATACCGGTTTGTATGATGCAGATTTGTTGTACTAAACCTTAAAAAAGTGAAGTTTGAAAATTATTTTATCAATCGACTTTAATTTCTTGTGTTTAAAATGTCCAAATATATGTTTCCTTTTAGGGGTAATACTTTAAAACTAGCTAGCTAGTAGTAAGCAAGTCCCTAAAACAATGTATGAGGATATCATAAAGATCCACTGTAGATCGTCGAATGTTTGACATGAAAGATCCACTGTAGATCGTCGAATGTTTGACATGAAGAGCCACTGTAGATCGTCGAATGTTTGACATGAAGACCCACTGTAGATCGTCGAATGTTTGACATGAAGACCCACTATAGAGGGTCGAATGTTTGACATGAAGACCCACTGTAGATCGTCGAATGTTTGACATGAAGACCCACTATAGAGGGTCGAATGTTTGACATGAAGACCCAATTTTGGGATCGAAATGTTCTAACTGAAATTACTTTATACTAACTTTCGTCCAACCCTGTATATGTTTACATGTTTTTAATTTGTTTAGAAGACCAGAAAAAGTGGCTATGAACAAAGGATGTATATGAGGGTTAGATTTCAACACACTGAGTGCGGTGCGTTGAAATGTTTAGCATGAACACCCTCTTAAGAGCTCGAATGTTTAACATGAACACCCTCTGTAGAGCTTCAAATGTTTAACATCAACACCCTCTATAGAGCTTCAAGTGTTTAACATGAACACCCTCTGTAGAGCTCGAATGTTTAACATCAACATCCTCTGAAGAGCTCGAATGTTTAACATGAACACCCTCTGAAGAGCTTCAAATGTTTAACATGAACATCCTCTGAAGAGCTCGAATGTTTAACATCAACATCCTCTGAAGAGCTCGAATGTTTAACATGGACATCCTCTGAAGAGCTTCAAATGTTTAACATTACCCAAAACATTCGAGCTCTTCAGAGGATGTTGATGTTAAACATTCGAGCTCTTCAGAGGATGTTCCCAAAAACCAAGTGAAGGAAACTCAGTGAAATATTTTACAGTATGCGTCAAAGAAAACTTTGTCTAAGGTGCGCCGAATGTTTTTGATACAAAAACCAAGTGAAGGATAATAAACATGTATAATAAACTCAGTGAAATATTTTACAGTGTGCGTCAAAGAAAACTTTGTCTAAGGTGCGCCGAATGTTTTTGATACAAAAACCAAGTGAAGGATAATAAACATGTATAATAAACTCAGTGAAATATTTTACAGTGTGCGTCAAAGAAAACTTTGTCTAAGGTGCGTCGAAAGTTTTTGATACAAAACCAAGTGAAGGATAATAAAC
>NW_013671059.1:57645-59082 GCF_000517525.1 Limulus polyphemus
TTTTACAGTGTGCGTCAAAGAAAACTTTGTCTAAGGTGCGCCGAATGTTTTTGGTACAAAAACCAAGTGAAGGATAATAAACATGTACAATAAACTCAGTGAAATATTTTACAGTATGCGTCAAAGAAAACTTTGTCTAAGGTGCGCCGAATGTTTGTGATAAAACGTCAATTAATTTGTCACACGAAAACAAGCTTAAATTAAAACTGTTAATTAACAGTAGTAGTTAAAATGTTTAATCTGGGTTTATACGTATTTTATGAAGATCATTTTGCATTATCAATTTATTATATAAATTTAGGGCTAACCTAAATCTCCTAAGTTGGCCGAAACTCGTTATATTATTAGGATTACAGAAAAAAAAAGTCGCTAATAACAAGGGTTTCCAACTGACGGACCAATGAAATCTAATCACTATAATTCGTTGTTTTATTACATTAAATACTCCTGGTTAGGCCCACATATAAAATTAGCTTTAATAATTACCGAGTCCAATTTTGGTTCTGATCTATATAGGCAGTGGCTTATTGTAATAAAAGTTTAATGGTAATTACTAATCATATTACCACGAACGGCAAGGTAGCTTACAATACTAACAACATTCATTTAAAGTATAATATCAATCGTTGGTGCATGGAGGAACAACTTCGTATATAACTAGTAAACACATATCACATTCTTGAAATTGTTTTATAGATTTGAATTTCTTTATGTAATACAAATGCTATTATCGACAAGAGAGCGGTGTGATGAACCTAGTGCGACAGTACTTTCGGGATTGACAACATCGATCGAACTAAATCTCGCCTGAAAAGCATTTTTCCAAATAAAAAATAATAATTAAATGTAAAATATGAGCATTTCAACTCTTTGAATAGTTAACAATGTGTAATTTAGGACACCAAGGTTTTTGATTTTGTTTTTAGCGCAAAGTTGCACAATAAGCTATCTATTTAATGGGAGGAATTAAATCCCGGATTTTACCGTTGTAACACCATAAACTTACCGCTTACTTACTAGGGGACTAGAAAATCAAAATACTTGAACACAATAATTCAAATTTGACATATTTTGTTTATTTTCTATCTTCCTGTGAATCTATTAGCTAATTGTAATATTTATCCATATCTTATAGGCCCGGCATGGCCAGGTGGTTAGGGAACTCGACTCGCAATCTGATGGTCGCGGGTTCGAATCCCCGTTTCACCAAACATGATTGCCCTTTCAGCCGTGGGGGCGTTATAATGGTAAAAGAGTATCCCAAGAGTTGGTGGTGGGTGGTGATGACTAGCTGCCTTCCCTCTAGTCTTACACTGCTAAATTAGGGACGGCTAGCGCAGATAGCCCTCGTGTAGCTTTGCGTGAAACAAACAAACAAACCACATCTTATATAACCAATGTAATATATATATATATATATTTTTGTTAAACAAGACC
>NW_013671059.1:59995-60962 GCF_000517525.1 Limulus polyphemus
CTCCATTTTGTAAGTGCATTGTTAGGCGTCTTGACAGGGTTGTGGTAGTCATTCCGATGTAGGAGGCGTTTGTATATATATATATATACATACCAAGGAGGCTTAAAGTTTGACCTATCAAAAACCCTTGATGAAACGGGTATTTCATCTTGAGGTATTTCTCCATTATGATGTTAAAATAAGCATCGACATTAGAGGCATATTACATCCTTACCAACCATCTATATCTCACGTTTCTAAGCCTAAACTGTAGTGAGCCAGCGCACCTATACTTCTTGTGGTCTAACAGAAACAAAATGGCGCAAAATGATAAGATCACTTTTCTGTCTTATTTGTTCAGATATTAGCAATACATTAAAGTGGTAGTTTATAGGGCATTTTATTGTTGTTGTTGTTTGATTTGTTTTACACTTCGTATTTGACTCCAAGTTCTTTCATAAAAATAGCATTAAATGTGTCACCAATACTACTTGAACTTTATGTGTATAAACATATGAGGGGAAGCAAAGACTGTGATAACTTTCTAGTGTGTCATTTGTAGAGAAAAATGGCTTAAATAACTGTTTAACCTGATAATTTATTCAAATCTACTAAGCAAATGCTACTTTATCTCATTTTTCTCACCTCAGGTTGGTGAGTAATTCTAAATTAGATATGGTTATGCCCATATTTTAGATATAACCAAGTACCAAAAAATCAGAGAAAGGCTTATCAACCATCAAGAACATTTTTCTTCTAACAACTGTTGTAAAGTAGGTATGGTTAAAACACATTCCTTGTAAAGCATGTGAATTGGGATCGTTATCTTTTCAACACAAGTTTACAACTGTTGTAAAGTAGGTATGGTTAAAACACATTCCTTGTAAAGCATGTGAATTGGGATCGTTATCTTTTCAACACAAGTTTACAACTGTTGTAAAGTAGGTATGGTTAAAACACATTCCTTGTAAAGCATGTGAATTGGGAT
>NW_013671059.1:61962-65056 GCF_000517525.1 Limulus polyphemus
TATGGATCGTTATCTTTTCAACACAAGTTTACAACTGTTGTAAAGTAGGTATGGTTAAAACACATTCCTTGTAAAGCATGTGAATTGGGATCGTTATCTTTTCAACACAAGTTTATGAGCGGTCTTCTGTAAGTTTATGTAGTGAGACAGGACTTAAGATTTTTTGAAATTCTACATATAATGAGGATTTTAAAATTCTCTTCAGTTCATAAGATATTGACGTTTCACGTTGTTCTGGGAATGTTGCTAACGTCGTTTCGATTCTGTACAACACACAATAAGAAATGAGACGTACAAATTACAGTATCATGATCGTAGAGATGTAATTACACACTCAATTGTTTAACGCTACTGTTTGATGTCTTTGATATATAGAACAATCAGAAAACATGTAAAATTAATGTCACGTTGCCATAGTGATGGACGTAACAGGGTTAGTGCTAGTTGAACCTAGGGTGGTACGTTCTTGTTATACAAAACGCCTTCTTTGAAACATTTATGATTACACCTAGAAACACCTATACACCTATTGTGTATATTGATTTTTTTAAGAAGACGATATTTGGTGTTTTTGTTACTTTGAGGGACAGTTCAAACACAAAGTAAAAGCAACTTCTATCTCAACGCCTGATTTAGCACAACACGCGTTTCCAAGACATCGTTGCTAAGAGACACAAGACGGAAAGCTCTGAAGAGAAACAAGCAGTATCCATCATTTGTCAGCAACAATCTACAAACAAATGGCAAGCCATTTGTCGTCTCTTTCAATGATATTGGTAGTACTTGTGAAAAAAGCATGACTGGAACACTGATACGGAACGGTACTGAAGCAATTCAACTTGCGGCAGTCTGATAAATTGTAATTGCCTAAGTGTTTTGTTGAAGCGTAAGTCTCTGCCAGACTTAACAGAAATACTGAACACCTAAGTAAACATGATACTTCTTTTCAGATTCATCCTTTGTTCCTCAATGATTTATTAATAAATGGTGGATGTGTTTCTTTGTCTAAAACAATTCAGCATATACAGATCACGTGGTTCTACGGTTACATTCTAAAACTGAATTGGTCAGCCTTATCGGGTTTTAGATCCTGATGGACCTGGAAGGGTCAGGTGCAAACTTGACCTCTTCCTCGCTCAGCACTGGTGTTCTTGATGCACTGTTGTAATGCTAAACGCGCATAAACGAGGGCATTGGAATACATTGAAGTTTATGATATGTTATTCAATACCCTTATCATGGTCATGTCCATTTATGTACAAAGTTTATCCTTTTTATTGAGATAAACTTGATTTAAAAGTCCATATATACCAATGTTTCATGAATACATTGAAGTTTATGATATGTTATTCAATACTCTTATCATGGCCATGTCCATTTATGTACAAAGTTTATCCTTTTTATTGAGATAAACTTGATTTAAAAGTCCATATATACCAATGTTTCATGTGGTAGTTTGCATTATATGTATTCACATAAATGCCCTATTTAATATATTATTTATACTGATCTTTAAAGAATGTTGTTGTTGTTTTCAAAATTTTCGCGCAAACCTACAGAAGCGCCATCTGCCGTCTCTGTGTTTTCACTGATAGACTACAGGGAAAGTAGCTTATCAACTGTACCTACCACCGACTCTTGGGCTACTCTTGATCTACCGAATAGTGAAATTCGAAAGTCATTTATACAGGGCATCCAGGGCCCCAAATTATGAAGCGTGTTCCCCACGGGTATCGGGAAATGAACCATGAATCATCAGACTATTAAAATCACAGTCAAAACACTAACTGCTAGCCACGCTAGGCCTGTTACTGAAGTTAATGTGATATATGCAAAGGTGTTCACTAAAGTATGAAGAAAATCCTGGCTTCACAAAATGTAAAGTTCACAAACCACTAAAATTATCATTATAAGTAATGATGTTTCGTACTACAATGAGTTCTATCACTCGAGCCTTGCCTTTATTGAGTTTAACAATCAGTTTAACTCAAAGCATACTATTTAGAAGGTTCCACAGTTTAAATTTACTGAAAGTATCTGAAGAATTGCGATTTCTAAATACAAATAATCAGAGACATTTTACAGATAGGTTAGGCCCGTGGGGGCGTTATAATGTGACGGTCAATCCCACTATTCGTTGGCAAAAGAATAGCCCAAGAGTTGGCGGTGGGTGGTGATGACTAGCTGCTTTCACTCTAGTCTTACACTGCTAAATTAGGGACGGCTAGCGCAGATAGGCCTCGTGTAGCTTTGCGCGAAATTCAAAAAACAAATAGATACCTTAAATATAATGAAACTCTTCTATTGAAGCATGGTGAAAATGTGAAAATAAAAAAAAGATATACGTTTTTAATTGTTCCAGAAATTATTTGCCACAAATGACTAGCGTATATCGGTTTGTTTGTTTGTTTTGAAATTTTCACATCGCTATTCGAGGGCTATTCGTCCCTAATTTAGAAGTAATAAACTAGTCAATACCACCCACCGCCAATTCTTCTTACCAAAGAAAAGTGGGATTGAACATCACGTTATAACACCCCACGGCTGAAAAGGCGAGCATGTTCGATGATAGTATTCACTCTTACCATTAAATATTATAACCTAAAATATTACACCTAAATTAAATATTATAACCTAAAATATTATACCTAAATTAAATATTATAACCTGAAATATTACACCTAAATTCAATATTATAACCTAAAATATTACACCTAAATTAAATATTATAATCTGAAATATTACATCTAAAGTAAATATTATAATATGAAATATTACATCTAAATAAAATATTATAACCTGAAATATTACACCTAAAATAAATATCATAACCTGAAATGTTATCCCTAAAACAAATATTATAACCTGAAATATTATACCTAAAACAAATATTATAACCTGAAATATTATACCTAAAACAAATATTATAACCTGAAATATTACACCTAAATTAAATATTATAATCTGAAATATTACACCTAAAGTAAATATTATAATCTGAAATATTATCCCTAAAACAAATATTATAACCTGAAATATTATACCTAAAACAAATATTATAACCTGAAATATTACACCTATCTAGGACGTGGCA
>NW_013671059.1:65066-67158 GCF_000517525.1 Limulus polyphemus
GGTATACAGAACGAAGAAATGCGACAAGGAACGCTGAGGATTGTGGTATACAGAACGAAGAAATGCGACAAGGAACGCTGAGGATTGTGGTATACAGAACGAAGAAATGTGACAAGGAACGCTGAGGATTGTGGTATACAGAACAAAGAAATGCCACTAGGAACGCTGAGAATAGTGGTATACAGAACGAAGAAATGTGACAAGGAACGCTGAGGATTGTGGTATACAGAACGAGGAAATGCGACAAGGAACGCTGAGGATTGTGGTATACAGAACGAGGAAATGCGACAAGGAACGCTGATGTACGGTACAGCAGAAATATTACACCTAAAGTAAATATTATAATCTGAAATATTATCCCTAAAACAAATATTATAACCTGAAATATTATACCTAAAACAAATATTATAACCTGAAATATTACACCTATCTAGGACGTGGCAAAAATAACGGTACAGTTGATACAAAAGACAATATCATAATGACATCTGCAAGCAACTTTATTATCAATTGCTTCATATTAATAGCTAGAAATCAAACTATGTTATAAGTAAAACTACTTAATAGTCTTATATTTCTTTAAACATTCGTAATTCATGATTTATATTTGTTTAGAAAATCAAAAGTGGCTAAGAAAAAAGCGTGATATCAACGTTTACACCACATATTGATAAAGGGTTAAGAACTCACACTTCTAAGGATATGAGCAAACAGAAATATCCACAACAGCTTCATATAAACAATAATTTACACCTTTTGAGGTGTATCACCCTTCTCAGTGCTCCTCGCCTATAGGTGCGGTTTATTTTGTTTTGGTTTTAAAGAATAATACGTGTGTCTAAACGAAGGAATTTCACCTACTGAGAGCATGAGCATTAGGTATCAGTTTTGTTTTAACATTAGGAACTTTTTGAACCACTTCTGCATAGTCCATATAAAATTTCCTATTGTTTTTCAGCATGTCTTTGCCGAGATCTAAGCCTAACAGATCATTCCGCGAATTAATTTTCCACTTATAATTAAATAAATAATTATCATAGTTGACTTACTGACACTAAATTATTTTCAACAGGCTTAGCATAATTACGTGTAAGGTGTTTGTAATTGTCTTTGACATGCCGAATGAACCTATATCTATATAGGATTTGAAGATATTAAATTATCCAACAAATAAGCTGCTTAAGATACTACGTGTTATTGATAAGGGATGGAATTCACACGATGATGATGATGATGATGAATCGAAGGTCAGACCGGGCATCATATTTAAGTTTACCACACCTTAAGATCTTTAAAAAGATACAACACCGTTTTTGTTCCAAACATTTACCGAATCTCTTCTTCCTAACTTTAAGTTATCGACAGACTCTACGAATCTCCTTTTCTTAATACTAAAGTACCTGCTAACCTAACTATGTGAGCGTGATGAGTGTGTAGTGTTATTATCAAATACTGAAGGAGAAACATGCCTCTGTAGACACATTAAATCTTCCAACCAAAGTGTATAAATACCACACCATCTTAGGCCTTCTAGGTTCGCTACTTCCCAGATAACACTTTCAATCACTCGTGGTACTGACATTCGGTTAGAAAAGCCTCGAACTTCACCAAAGCTGGTTTCCATCAGATTTTTTTTTTCGATAGGAAAGAGTTATAGAGGAAGGGAGAGTTCTCATTTATTATGCTGATTTCAGGAAGCTGTCGAAACCGGGTACGTCTACCTCATTCGCCATGCATACACGTTTCCTGAAACACTCGCGAGTTGTTTTTAAGTATTCTGTAAGTAAGATACATTCTATATTTTATTCAATGCTACTTTCATTAACAGTATTGTTTACAATTCTTTATTATATTTTGAATACAGTTGATGAGTAAAAGCTTGGAATGATCTATTTTTTCATTGATGGAGTGTCTGTGAGCCAGTCTAGTTTCGGAGAATTCCACTCCCCATCAGTGACCTTGAACACTACCACCAATGAAATTTACGCCCTCTCGTCAGCCAAGGGACGTAAAAAGAAAAATGGGTAAAATGAATAATAGATGGGTAAGCGTGCAAAATGGGGAAAACGCGATATTTGCAGATGGAGGAGAC
>NW_013671059.1:67493-69803 GCF_000517525.1 Limulus polyphemus
GGAGGGACATGACATAGAGGTTTAGTAGGTGATCAACTGATACCAAAATGCTTCTCGGAGTGGGTACAGTGGTGGCGAGAACATCGGAAAAGATGAGATTGTGGTCACAAAAATATTTATTAACATAGCGAGAGAAAAGCTGTCGAATGTGTAATAGAATGTGAGGAAAGTTGATACGACGATAAAGGTCGGAAGTTGGATTAGGGAGTTTGACGCCAAAGGCGAGCCGGAGGGCGTGGCACTCCAAAACCTGGATACGAGAGTAGAACGTCAGAGAAGCAGATATCCAGGCTGTATGTCCATAGGTGAAGCAGGATCTGATAAATGTCTTGTATGTGTATAGCAGAAGAGGAGGGTTCATGCCCCAGAAGGTACCGGTGAGAGAACGGAGGAGATGATGACGTCGAGAAACCTTAGCAGAAAGGGCAGATAGGTATGGCTTCCAAGTAAGATGCCTATCAAGGACAATGCCTAGATAGGTCACGGAGTCGGAAAGGAAGATTGGGACATTGTCAACCCGGACATCAAATTGAGATGGGTCACGGCAAGGGCGAAACTTATGACGAGTTGGACCAAAAAGAATAGCTCGTGTCTTAGGAACACTGAGGGATAGGCGCCAGCAGTGACGTATTTATGGACGTTGTAGCTCCCGAAAAATCAAATACGCTGAAACACACGTAACAAAAGATACTGTTACATATGGAACTGTACCATAGAGAAAATATACAAAATAGTTTTTAAAGTTAATATACGTGTTTTTCAACTGATCAGAGTTTATTGGTCTTCAAATGACCACGTGATTGTATTATGCTTTGAAAATCGTGATTGTATCTTCTAGACACATTGTAAATCCATATAAAAGACATTAACGCATAACTAAACAAACTTACTTTTCTATGCGAAGTGTGTAAATGTCTCTACTGTTAAGATCAGACCATTCGAAAAGAAAATGGTTCCGTTATTTCACTATAGACTGATAGTGTGAATTTGGTTCGTTAGATGGATTTCTCGCAAAGCTACACAATATTCTACCTGCACTAGTCGTCCTAATTTTAGTGGGAAGACAGACTGTCAATACCACTCAACACCAGACTCAATAGTTGGATTTGACCGTCACTCTTATAACACACCCAAGGCTTGATACTTTTAGTGAACTTATTTGTACCTATGTTACAATCACACATACACAAACATATTGAGATTAGAAACTCAATTGAAATCTCGTGCGTATGAGTGTCTACAGACTATAAAACGTATTACATCGATGTTGCGCTTTTCAAATAAAAATTAATTCCACTACAGTAGCTCAAGCCAATAGCTTGTGATTCTGTGATACTAAATTATTTATTTATGGCTATTTCCATTAACAGTACTGGTTAGAATGTTTAATACAACGAACGCTATTACTTTTTAATTTAATTTTTTATTATTATACTTTTGTTATCAAGATTGTTTGACATTGTTAGCTTGGTATGTGGATGTAGGGCTAACATAATTTTATAAGCCGGCCGAACCTTGGGGTATATTATTGGGTTTACTGTCAAGAATATTGTTAACAACGAAGAACTAATGAAACAATGCATTATAGTTTTTATTAGTAGGAACGTAAGGAAAGTCCATTTAATTAGTTATACCAAATATACATTTTATGTGCCTTATAAAAATCCCATTAATTCATCAATATATTAATAAGGCATTTTCTCTTTGTTATCATAATACTACATTATATTAATAATTATCAATATCTTCTCATCAAAGCAAGATCACATCTATAGTAATTAATATAGATAACTTGATGTATATCGGTTGAACTTAGGAGATTCCAGTGTCATATACCAAAACGTATAACGTTTAGAATGTATTGATACATAGTAGCGTACACTCGCTTTTGGCGGTATTTTCGTTCATAATCCAAACATACATTATACTCATAAGGTAATAGGTTACGAATAAATTGAATTTTAGCTGTGAAATATATATGTATTTCTGATGAAACTAAATCGGTGGAAGAATGTAAAAAAAAAACGATTTTGTTTGTTTGTTTGTTATGAATTTTCGCAAAGCTACACGAGGGCTATCTGCGCTAGCCGTCCCTAATTTAGCAGTGTAAGACTAGAGGAAAGGCAGCTAGTCATCACCACCCACCGCCAACTCTTGGGCTACTCTTTTACCAACGAATAGTGTGATTGACCGTCACGGCTAAAAGGGCGAGCATGTTTGGTGTGACAGGGATTCGAACCCGCGACCCTCAAATTGCGAGTCGAGCGCCCTCACCACCTGGCCATGCCGAGACAGTATTGTGAAGTAATA
>NW_013671059.1:70731-71889 GCF_000517525.1 Limulus polyphemus
AGCAGGGAGTATTGAATTATATACACACTTTTTTTTTTCCTCCGGGGATACGTATATCGAATTTACAAAGAAAATTTGTTTACAAATTTACGTTTTTTTAACCTTTAGTTTTTGCCACTTTCCTGTGCTTCACGTTTGATGATTCACACCTGGCTAGTTAACATTTAGGTTTCTCATATTGCACACATTACCATGATTACGTGTATGCTGATAATTAACCTTTAGTGTTTATGTCGTAGTCTGATAACTGCATTTCGTAACTCCATCAGTTTGTTTTCTTGTTAAACTCAAAGCTGTACAAGGAGTAATCTGTGCTGTGCCCACCGCAGATATTTACTTATACTTATAGAAGTAGTACTTGTTTATTATACAAGTATCATATTAAAATAATTATATGAAAAGTTGGTATCTCTCGATTGTAATAAAGCAATTCGTGCATCATAAATGATTATTAAAAAGGCTTTTGAATCATTATTTTTAGGTAAGAATATTTTCAATAACTAGAAAATAACTAATATATTATCAGTTGTGTACTGCATGCGAAAATAATATATTGTCAATAGCGTATCGTTTGTTATATTTTCAATGAAAAATCATATGTTATCATATGTACATCATATGCAGTAATATCAATGAAATATCATATATTATCATATGCAGTAATATCAATGAAATATCATATGTTATCATATGTACATCATATGCAGTAATATCAATGAAATATCATATATTATCATATGCAATAATATCAATGAAATATCATATATTATCATATGCAGTAATATCAATGAAACATAACATCTTATCAGTTAAATATTGTGCAATAATTTCAATGAAACATATTATATTGTTAGTTAAATATTGTGCAGTAATTTCAATGAAACATAATCTATTGTCAGCTGGGTATCACTTGCAGTAATTTCAATGAAACATAATATGTTGTCAGTTGGGTATCACGTGCAGTAATTTCACTGAAACATAATATATTGTCAGTTGAGTATCACGTGCAGTAATTTCAATGAAACATAATCTATTGTCAGCTGGGTATCACGTGCAGTAATTTCAATGAAACATAATCTATTGTCAGCTGGGTATCACGTGCAGTAATTTCAATGAAACATAATCTATTGTCAGTTGGGTATCACTTGCAGTAATTTC
>NW_013671060.1:0-7605 GCF_000517525.1 Limulus polyphemus
GAATTTAATATCCTGCTTAGCTAAAACTTCGATACAGAAAATGAAACGAAAAAAGAGGTTAAATGGGAATTGAGTGAAAACTTCTTCAACAGCCTTAAACACACTGAGTGCAATTCCACTATAATATATGAAACTGAAAATGAATAAAATTATAAAAGTCTTTTTAGATCATGCGTGATGTTTCAACACGATTATTACAACTGTGATAATTATGTGCTCTAGGATTTTGAAGAACAGGTTGTAAACCCTGATTTTTTAAATATGTAAGTGAACTATCAAGTCTGATATATATGGAAACTAGAAGAACAAATACTTGATTTCATTTATGATAAACTGTCGTACTGTGGTGTTTCATGGTTTGAAGCAAATCAATCATACAGTTACCTAATCATTCCAACAATGAAAAGCCCACGTTAGAAGACAGATGTGATGACTTTTCGCCGATTGTATGAAAGATGAAAGCTCCTGTGTGAAGATGGCGAAAATCAAGAAACAGAAAAATGACTGATTGTCTAACAGCAGAAATTGATGTTGTAGTAGCTTACTGAAATTAAATAGAAAGAAGGGCTTTACTTAGACTCGAGAAAAGAAACTAGATTTCAAATATGAGTTTAAAAATGATGAATGTTTATTGATGGAAGGCAGAACACACACAGTCACCTACTAAATCACGAGTGGAAAACATGAACAAGACTTCATAATTAGCATTGGTACGTTTTATATGTCTGAAAACGCAAAAACTTCGGTTCTTATCCCCACTCTTTTAATAGTTCACCAAGTACGAAATTGGATCCCAAAATTTTGGATCTATATCTACCACTTGCGACACTCATCAAAGAAACCTTACACTGAATGTGGCTTTGAGTAGAATACAGCTATCTCCTGAAGCAGCAGCAAACAACCTTTATGACTCATGCTACAGAGAGCTACATTAAGGGTGACAGGATAAAAGTGGCCTAGTGGAGGGTTCAATGTTGAAGCTGCGATACTATTTAACATTCTCACCTGTGGGTGCATTATAACATTGACAGTTAACTCTCTTATCCGCTTCAAAAGCAGACCAAGCCCAACCTACGATGGGTGCTGTTACTGTTTACCTTTTCGCTACTCAATTTCCAAAATTAAGGATATTTGCTATTCCTGAATTATTGTGGTCCGCGCGTTCACCTCTCGTTCAGTTTGACACTTAATCTCATTCGAATTTGGCATGTTCGAAACTAGAACTTCAGAGAAGATTCGCACAAAAATAAACGGGGGTTATCTGCGCATAGCCATCCATAATTTTGAACTGATAGAACGGAAACTAGTCATCTGTACCCACCGCTAACTCTTAGACTACTCTTTATGGACCTTATAGTAAGAGTTGACTGTCAGTCCCATATTAGCGCATCCACGGTCCCACAATGCAAAGCACGTTTTTGCAGCAACAGGCCGTGAACCAACAATACTTGGAATTACAGTCCGGATACTTTAACATTAGGCCAATCCTAAACTCGTATTACAGGGACAACAGGGACAAAATTTACGTTTACGATTTTTTGTCTAAGATTAAGTAAACACCATTATACGAAATTTCCCAGGTGCCACGAGAAATAGCTAACAAAAAGACCTTGCTACTTTAGAGCTGCCTCACCATTTTCTAAAGATGCTACGAAATACAGTCCACAACATCGTATTTATCTATTGTGTCACTCACTCAAAATCGTGAGGAGTTTAAAAATGCACGCATTCAAAGCCTATATATAGGTAGCCATAGTTGACTACTTCAATCAAACCAAAGGGAAGTTAGAAGTATTAGCTTCCCATACCTCAAATTTAAGAAGAGTAAACCATGGTCTGAGATACTACGCCCAAAAAGGGATCATACTTTGTAAGTTGGTATATTGTAATTAAACGATTGAATATCAATATAATTTTTTATAAAACCTTTGGCGTTGTAACCCAGCTTGAGCTCCATTGATAGTATACTTGTTGAAACAGTTTTATATCCTTTTATTACTCGTGAAACATACTAGACAAATTATAAAGGTGTTTCAAACATCAACAATATTATTGTGCTATAATAAGAATGCCTTTTTTCAAGCTGGTGAAGCTTGTTCATAATTAACTATAATTGTTTTCCGATATGAGTATTAGGCGGCTTATTCTCTTTTTTAACATTTCATTCTTTATCTAGTCCCAACCGACCTGATCAGCTCTTGATTGAAGTATACTCGTCGTAGTCAATGTTAAAAGAGCCTTGGGGTAGAAATCCGTAGTTATCTGCACCTATTTCATACAGGGTAGTAAAATAATTGTATAGTCCTTAACTTCTGACGTGGCTTAGTATAAAAACACACCTTAGTTCATTTGCCCGAATTTGAACTGATAAGATACAAAACGAAACTACAGTTAAGATGAATCTTCTCCTAAATTTAATATCCGCCAAAACCATAGTATCTCAAAAAGAAAAGGAGAAAATGACTACATTAGTTATATAACTAATAAACCGATGGCCAAAAGCCATCAAAAATTCACTAACATTACCTCTCTATATTCTCTTTGTCTTAATATAAAAGACTTTTTAGTTTAGATATTATGGACTGATTTCTTTTTGTGAGTGAATATTTTATTATTGTTTAGTTTTTGTTATAATAGGAGTCAAAAGCAGACGATTGTAGGAAGTTGTGTTAAAAAGTCTTTGATGTTGAGACTATCGAACGTCGCGTGCAGTATATTGACGTCGAGCAGACGATTAAATGATAGACATGTAAATAGTGTGAGACGAGCGGAAACAACAGACAGATAATAGCAAAAGAGAGTAAAGTTACAGGCAAGGAAAAGTTCGGCGTGAAGTTAACTACCGTGGACGTGATAGGCCTAACGATTAACATAGGCCTAGCGTTTAATATGTAGAGTATGACTAACAGTAGAAAAGGAGATAAGAATAATAGTTTATTCCGTCAAAGAGTGGTTCTAAAGTAATTGAATCAGCCTGAGTGCACTTTGAAAAAGGGAACAGAGGATATTTAGGATAAAGAAGACCAAACGATTATGTAACTCGCACCACAATTGTAAGTGAATCACACACATACTACTATTGCGAAAGTAATAGAGAAGATAGTTCGGCTTGTCAACTGAAGTTCTAAAGTAATTGAATAGGCCTAAGTTAACTTTTGACAAAAAGAAGAGAACTATGCATAGAGTGTTTATGATATGCCTATAATCTATTTTGTGTGAAGAATTTGTTGTGCATACGTTTAACTTGTTCCGAATATATAAATATTTTGAAAACAAGCGAAGTGCGTGCTGTATATTTGTCGTTGAATTTATCGCTAATAAGTCACAGACACCTACTGTCGAAGAATCCTAAGCCCAGCAACAACACAATATATATTTATGCTATTAAGAAGTATAAGTAAAAACCTATTATTTTGTCAATTGGCAGAGCCTTATATATTTTAAATTCTGACACTCTTGTGTTCTCGATTTGTGGAAGGATAATAGATTGATCTATACTGGAAACAAAATTATCACTAGAAAAAAAAAAGCTGCTGTTGACAGGACCGAAGTGGGGACTTTTGTCATGTAATGGAATAGGTGATAACCATTACACGATAGAATCTGAAACGCGTTATTATTAAGATTAAAACTGAACTTTAAAAAAATGATAAATATGCATATTCTTCAATGTATCTTTTGCGACGTTTAGGAGACTATTTGTACTGTTACCACCCTGTAAGGCCTTGAAATACTATTGTTATATTTATAAATCTCTTTGCGTAATACTAGTATTGCTCTTGAACCCACACATTCATCCATTCTGTCTTTGTGGAGTTAGAAGACAAGAGCCAATACGGCGAGGGGCATTGAAATATTTCAGAATAATATGCAGAAACCTCGAGACAGCGTTTTCACAAGATTCTGCCTTACTGTTGAAAATATAATATATTTTATAGGAAAACGATTTGCAAACACTAATTTGCTAGGGGTCAAACCAAAATTATTTGTCGTTTATACTGTACTGACAAAAATAAGAAACCCTTCAACCCGAGCGCTTTCGAAAGCTATATCTTTTTTTCATCAGAGTAAACTGAGAAATATTTACAAAATTACACTGTCATCGGAAACTTTTAATATATTCTTGACTTTGTTATAAGTTTCTAAAGGGTTTCTCGACATTGAACTATCTTTCTGCATAATACTCAAATACACCCACAGCTTATGGAAAGAGTCTTATTTGTCAGAAGATCACAAAGGGACTTAAATTTCAATTATGAAAAATGTATTTAATATGATATATATCTTTCTTCTCAGGTTAGTTTATTTGAAAATCCCACGTCAGCGATAGGTATGAGGGCTAACGAAATGGTCAGATTAGTGATTAGGTAAGAAGCAATTATATCCATGTGTACTGTATGTCACGTTACATAAGTGTTGAAACTGATGTCTATCCGTGATCTAACAGGTTAATACATATCATCAACGTAAACAGCAGACTTCAGCCACTTTCCATAAAATGAATATAGAGTATTAAAACAAGAAAGAATATGAGTAGAGATAGTCAGTTGTATATTACATAAAATACAGTAAGCTAAGCTTTGTTACAGCTTCTAAACATTCAGAAATATAAAGTGAGGTTGGTTCATAGTTGAACAGTTACAACAGTCGTGTAACACTTACTCCCAACATGTGGCTATAACACGTAATGTATCATAACGGAGCACATATATTTTAATGTTTTATAAGAGCTTATATGAGTTTCATACGTTTGATAATTCAAACGTAGATTGAATCGAATCGGGGACATTGCGCGTGTGAAGCGCACGTGATAACCGCAATACCACGAAAACTGATGTTTCATTAATATTATTGGATTTTAACTGAATATTTATCAGTTTATAAACTTGTAAGGGTTTTTTTTCTCTCTATCTCTCTCTCTTTAGCGTTCTCGAGGGCGCTGGAAAACCATTGTTGTATTTGTCAACCTCTTTACGTATCATCAATATCGCCCTTGAAATATAATTTCCGAGAGCAGTTGACGTTTTCTATAATAATAAGTTTAACTTGTTTTTCCTCCTGGATTAAAGAGAGCGCTTCAAATGATAAAAATAGAAATCGAATAGTCTTAGACAAATATTTCTTACGAATCCATTTCATTATTCGCAATGAAATGTATTGATGTAGCTAATAATATCACAAAAATAGACAAATAAAAATAGAAAGTGAAAATAAAATATCTAGATCTTTATCGGAAGTATGCTAAATTATCATGCCAAATATTCTATGCACCACCGATAAGTTCGTAACTCAATAAGAAAGTGAAGTAATTCTTTCTAAAACACCAGCTATTGATTACACAATAGTCACAGGTCATATGCATCCTTCAGAAGTATTGATGAAGAAATTCACTTCTCCCAACACTGAACGTTCCCTCACGCAGCCTTTGGACGAGGACTAGCAAGATTCAACAAGACGTTATCAATCTAGAAACTGTGTTTCGATATCCGTGGTGGAAAGAGCACAGATAGCCCATTGGGTAGCTTTGTGCCTAACTTCAAACAAACAAACCTTTTTTCCACACCTAAGGTGAATTTGTTCATACAAAAAAGTAATACGTGTTGTTTCAAATAAATAATATAGGAAATAATATGTTTTCGCCCGGGACCTTCTATAGCACGATCAATTCTGCTTGATAACGAACTACACGAGGCAATTCAATTACCGCTGAGCTTGTGAGTTGGATGATGATAAAATGATAACCATATATTCGACTGTGTTGCGAATATTAAAGTTCTTTCTTTACCACACAGTAGCTTTATCATTGATCGTAGACATAGGCTTCCCCAGAGCCTAACAAAATCACTGTCATTGGCTTCATTTGGTATGGGACTTGCTGCACATAAAATGTTAGTTCTTGTTCTCATGCATAAAAAAAGTGGCTCTTTCTTTTCCACGTAAGTATTGGATCTTATAGTTCTTCGGCCCAATATAAAACGTACCAATACTAATTATGAAGTCTTGTTCATGTTTTGCACTCGTGATTTAGTATGTGACTGTGTGTGTTCTGCCATCCATCAATAAACCTTCATCATTTTTAAACTCATATTTGAAATCTAGTTTCTTTTTTTCGAGTCTAAGTAAAGCCCTTCTTTCTATTTAATTTCAGTAAGCTACTACAACATCAATTTCTGCTGTTAGACAATCAATCATTTTTCTGCTTCTTGATTTTTGCCATCTTCACACAGGAGCTTTCATCTTTCATACAATCGGCGAAAAGTCATTACATCTGTCCTCTAACGTGTAACATCCGTGGGCTTTTCATTGTTGGAATGATTAGGTAACTGTATGAATGATTTGCTTCAAACCATGAAACACCACAGTACGACTGTTTATCATAAATGAAATCAAGTATTTGTTCTTCTAGTTTCCATATATATTAGTCTTGATAGTTCACTTACATATTTAAAAAATCAGGGTTTACAACCTGTTATTCAAAATCTTAGAGCACATAAATATCACAGTTGTAATAATCATGTTGAAACATCACGCATGATCTAAAAAGGCTTTTATAATTTTATTCATTTTCAGTTTTATATATTATAATGGAATTGCACTCAATGTATTTAAGGCTGCTGAAGAAGTTTTCACTCAATTCCCATTGAACCTCTTTTTCGTTTCTTTTTCTGTATCGAAGTTATAGCTAAGCAGGATATTAGATTCATACATAAAACAGCGCTTATAATGGACAATGCAGGGTGTCTGAAAACGCAAAAACTGCGGTCCTAATCCACACTCTTTTAATAGTTCACCAAGTACGAAATTGGATCCCCAAATTCTGGATCTATATCTACCACTTGCGACACTCATCAAAGAAACCTTACACTGAATGTGGCTTTGAGTAGAATACAGCTATCTCCTCACGGCCTGTTGCTGCAAAAACGTGCTTTGCATAGTGGGACCGTGGATGCGCTAATATGGGACTGACAGTCAACTCTTACTATAAGGTCCATAAAGAGTAGTCTAAGAGTTAGCGGTGGGTACAGATGACTAGTTTCCGTTCTATCAGTTCAAAATTATGGATGGCTATGCGCAGATATCCCCGTTTATTTTTGTGCGACTCTTCTCTGAAGTTCTTGTTTCGAACATGCCAAATTCGAATGAGATTAAGTGTGAAACTGAACGACACGTTATACGACACAAGAAGTGAACGCGCGGACCATAATAATTCAGGAATAGCAAATATCCTTAATTTTGGAAATCGAGTAGCGAAAAGGTAAACAGTCACAGCACCCATCGTAGGTTGGACTTGGTCTGCTTTTGAAGCGAATAAGAGAGTTAACTGTCAATGTTATAATGCACCCACAAATGAGAATGTTAAATACTATCGCAGTTTCAACATCGAACCCTCCACTAGGCCACTTTTATCCTGTCACCCTTAATGTACCTCTCTGTAGCATGAGTCATAAAGGTTGTTTACTGCTGCTTTAACCAACAATACTTGGAATTACAGTCCGGATACTTTAACATTAGGCCAAACCTAAACTCGTATTACAGGGACAACATGTACAATTAAAATTTACGTTTACGATTTTTTGTCTAAGATTAAGTAAACACCATTATACG
>NW_013671060.1:7615-10159 GCF_000517525.1 Limulus polyphemus
GAGGAGTTTAAAAATGCACGCATTCAAAGCCTATATATAGGTAGCCGTGGTTGACTACTTCAATCAAACCAAAGGGAAGTTACAAGTGTTGGCTTCCCATACCTCAAATTTAAGAAGAGTAAACCATGGTCTGAGATACTACGCCCAAAAAGAGATCATACTTTGTAAGTTGGTATATTGTAATTAAACGATTGAATATAAATATAATTTTTTATAAAACCTTTGGCGTTGTAACCCAGCTTGAGCTCCATTGATAATGTACCTGTTGAAACAGTTTTATATCCTTTTATTACTCGTGAAACATACTAGAAGAATTATAAAGGTGTTTCAAACATCAACAATATTATTGTGCTATAGTAAGAATGCCTTTTTTCAAGCTGGCGAAGCTTGTTCATAATTAACTATAATTGTTTTCCGATATGAGTATTAGGCGGCTTATTCTCTTTTTTAACATTTCGTTCTTTATCTAGTCCCAACCGACCTGATCAGCTCTTGATTGAAGTATACTCGTCGTCGTCAACGTTAAAAGAGCCTTGGGGTAGAAATCCGTAGTTATCTGCACCTATTTCATACAGGTCAGTTCTAATTCGGGCAAATGAACTAAGGTGTGTTTTTATACTAAGCCTCGTCAGAAGTTAAGGACTATACAATTATTTTACTACAGATACTATGGTTTTGGCGGTAATTATATTTAGGAGAAGATTCATCTTAACTGTAGTTTCGTTTTGTATCTTATCAGTTCTAATTCGGGCAAAAAGAAAAGGAAAAAATGACTACATTAGTTATATAACTAATAAACCGATGGCCAAAAGCCATAAAGATCAATCTATTATCCTTCCACAAATCGAGAACACAAGAGTGTCAGAATTTAAAATATATAAGACTCTGCCCTATTAAGAACTATAAGTAAAAACCTATTATTTTGTCTGTTATGTCTCTGGTCGTTAGTTAATTTCTCGTATAATTTCTTTCCGATGAAACTTTAGCGACACAAGACCTTTCTTAAATAAAACTAGTTTATTCTTTCTCAATACAACTTTGAAATACACTTAATTTCTACAGTCAGGCTATAACAAACGCTATAATTCACAATGAACGACTCACGTGCTCGACACAATTGTCAGTCTTTCTCTGTCTGCAGTTCAATTACATTGTTGCCATCACTTCTTGGCCGTCTTATATAAGGGAATACCGTACATCTAGTAAACACTCGAGGCTTCAAGAACCTTCGAGAATACGTCGTGTTACTAGCGTCACGTGACCCCCGCTGTCGTAACACTGCCCCTTCCTTAGTATTGTTCGTCTGGGTCAATAGCCACTTACATAAAACCAATAAACAATTAACAATAACTTAATTAAATGTACAGAATTTACAAACATAAAATTAAAATTCAACAAAGTTTCTTAATTTTATGGGACGTATCTTTTTCCGTACTGGTCTCAATCTCGTTGGCTTCTGCTTCACGTGGGGTTCATCTGCTTTATCGGGAATTGTCCTATTATCGGTAACAGTCACATCAGTGGTAGTAACTTCATCACTGTTTCCCTTCTCAAAGCGAGTAGAGTTTCTTCTTCGACAGTGGCTTTTTCAGGCGACACGTCTTCAGCAGCATCATTTGTTCCATTGTTCACTTCATCCCAAATGAAATGTCCTGGACCGTGATAACACCAAAGCCTTTTGGCATGCACCACCTTTGGCTTACCTCGCTGACCACATTTTATCCAGAAAGTCACGTCTGAGAGACGATCCACTATATCATATGGGCCTTCCCATGGAGAAGACAACTTAGGAGACTTCCCTTTGGTCTTACTGGGATTATACAACCACACCTTGTCTCCTGGTACAAAACTGACTTCAGTAGATCTCTTATCAAAAGATAACTTCATCGAATCAGCAGACGTTTTCAAGTTTGAACACACTTGATGGTGAATATCATCCATCCTTTCCGATAACACTTTCACAAACTCTGTCCCATTTTCAGGCAACTCTTCGTGAGGTGGGCGTCCTGTTAACAGATCCACTGGCAACCAAAGTTCCCGACCAAACATCAGCTTTACTGGAGTGTATCCAGTAGTTTCATGCTCTGCTGTCCTATAGGCCATCAAAAGTGGAGGGAGTAAGACATCCCAGTCATCTTGGCGGCTATTACAAAACTTTGCCAATTCCTGTCCCAGTGTCCAGTTGTACTTTTCTACCATCCGATCAGACTGTGGGTGAAGTGGCGTTGTCCTGGTCTTTCGGATGCCAAACAACTTGCATCATTCTTGGAACACAGCTGATTCGAAGTTACGGCCTTGATCTGAATGCAGTTCATATGGCATACCAAATCTGAAGAAGAAGTCACTAATAGCCGAAGCTATAGTTGTAGCTTCCTGATTTGGTATTGCATATGCCTCAGGCCACTTGGTGAAATAATCCATCACCACACAAGTGTACTTGTTTCCAGCACGAGTTTGGGGCAAAGGACCAGCAATGTCGACGGCAACTCTTTCCATTGGTGCAAAAACTTGATATAACCTCATTAGCACAACATGTACTGCATG
>NW_013671060.1:11080-15697 GCF_000517525.1 Limulus polyphemus
TAATCTTTCTTCTTGTTTATTTTCTCGTTCTTCTTGTTTCTTTTCTTTTTTCCTCCTATCACTGCTGTAATCTTTCTTCTTGTTTATTTTCTCGTTCTTCTTGTTTCTTTTCTTTTTTCCTCCTATCACTGCTGTAATCTCTCTTCTTGTTTATTTTCTTGTTCTTCTTGTTTCTTTTCTTTTTCCTCCAACAACTGCTGTAATCTCTCTTCTTGTTTCTTTTCTCGTTCTTCTTGTTTATTTTCTCGTTCTTCTTGTTTTTTGTTTTTTTCGTCCCACTCTCTGGCACCACTTTGTTACGTCTCTGGTCGTTAGTTAATTTTCCGTAAAAATTATTTCCGAAGAAACTTTAGCGATACAAGTCCTTTCTTAAATAAAACTAGTTTATTCTTTCTCAATACAACTTTGCAATACACTTAATTTCCACAGTCACGCTATAAATTAAACAAACGCTATAATTTACAATGAACGAACGATTCACGCGCTTGACTCAATTGTCGTCTCTATCTCTGTCTGCAATTCAATTACATTGTTGCCGTCACTTCTTGGCGGTCTTATATACAAGAATGTCGGAAATCTAGTAAACACTCGAGGCTTCACGAAGGGACATGAAGCTTCTAGAAGCTCATGACGTGACTTCCGCTGTCGTAACAATACTATAGGAGCATAAAGTACAGGTTTGCATGCCACAATACGTAGCCATAAACATGCATGAATTACATGCATTGTCTCATTGTGGTCATGTGACAAACCAAGCCCAACCCCTCTATTATAATGAGTACTTGTACAATTAAAATTTAAGTTTACGATTTTACTGTCTAAGCCTAAGTATTCTTCATATTACGTCATTTCTTACATGCCATGAGAAACAGCTAACAAAAAGTTGTTGCTCCTTTAGTGCTGCCTCACATTAACCTTAGCAAAACTTACATGTAACAGTTTCAAGCATGTCCAAAATTGAAATAATTATTTTACCATTCTCTAATTACCGTACAAAATGCAGTGTTTACTTTCTGAGATGTTTCTTTTCACACTCACTGAAACTTGGGAATTGTAAAAAACTCGCTTATTCAGTACGTTTTATCAGTAACAAGAGGGTATAAAAGATATCAGCTTACAAAAGATGTCTTTTAGGGCGTAATGTCTCAGACCATGGTTTACTCTCTTCCTTTGGGATTTTTCAAGAATTAAAAAAATGTATCCTAATATTATTCCAAACACGCTATTCTCACGATATCCATTGTCGATGACGCGTTGCTCTCAATCGAGAACTCATCAGGCCAACTAGGAATAGCTAAAGAATGCAGTTTTAAAAATATAATTGACCTATTATCAACTTCTGATGACAGATATAATTAATTATAATCACGCTTCGCCAGCTTGTAAAAAGGCCTTCACAACATAACAATTATTGTTTTAACAAGTGACTTATATAAATAGTGTTCTGACCACTAATGTATTTTTTGTCTCAACAGACCTGATTAACCTCTGGATTGTGCGAAACGCGTTTTCGGCAATGAATATGGAGAACACAGCTGATTTGTTGTTGTTGTTGTTGTTTTTTGTTTTTGAATACTATTGTTATACACTCTTCTAATTCTTGAAAATACCGATTAGACTATATGGCCTAATACTAATGCCTGATAACATGAAAAATTAATCTTATTGTGTGTTTATTATTCCAATAATTAAAGTAAAGTAAAATTGGTATATTTAGATGTGTAATATGTGAAAAACTTAAGTTTATTAGCTGTGAAAAAAGTGCAAGCAAACGTTCATGCCCCTAGTACCTAATAGGCTAACGACACTAAAAATGAGGTGCCGATAACTGTGGTAGACAGAGCACAGATAATAATAATCAACCAATAAAACAACAGATATATATTTATAAAGGGTATCAAATTGCCGGTTGAACAACCATCAGTATGTAGTCCGAATGTAACCTAGTGGTTAACGTGCCAGGCTATGGGGGTTATTGGTGTGTTTTAATATTGATGGCCAAATGGTAGCGGGGGTGTTCATTAGGTACTTTCCCTCTAGTCTATCACATCAAAACAAATAACGGTTCACGCAGATAGCCCTCGAATAGCTTTGCCCAAAATTCAACAAACAACGTGTACACATGTACTACAATGACAAAATGATCAAACTAGTGAAGGATAAACGCTGCAGATTTCACAAATGCTAAATCCGCAAAGGTTGTTTTTTAGAGCAAAGCCAAATTTTGATATTATCTGCTGTGTCCACCGCGGAGAATCGTACAACGGATTTTAGCATTGCAAGTCCGTAAACCTACCGCTGTCTGGAATTCGTAGGAAGCTGTAATTTTCAAGTTATCATTTATTTTGGCGAAATTACATTTAACTTTATTCAATAGGTCTAGGATTTCAAATATCCAACAATGCCTTTCTTCCAAATTCTAACAATGATAATTGGTGTATTTTGCATTTAAGAAAGCATTGTTGCATCCGCTCGATATTATCTCTTAGTTACCCTGATACTTTTGAATAGAATTTCAGCAAGTATGTCAAAATTATGACTGATTATAATATAGCTTTAATTTCTTATTTTGTATTTTAAATGAATGCTATAACTAATTATTTGTGTTTTTTAATACAAATTCAATTTGTCTCAGCTGGGATAACTGGTAAGTAGAATAGGAATACATAAAAACAATAATAAAAAATATTTAATAAGTGTTCTCGGCGGATGTAGTTGTTTGTTTTTAGCGCAAAGCTACTCATTTGGCTTCCTGCGCTCTGTAAACCACGAGGACTCGAACCTCGGATTTTAGTATCGTAAGTTTACGTACTTGATTAAAACACAAAACACCGGGAAATAGCCCATTCAGTATGTCCAGGTAGTCACCGATCATTTCTCTCATTTCATTTGTCAGTTAGCTGCCTACTTAAAACGAAAGTAAAAATGAACCTAGTGATGAATATAGCTAATTAAATATAGTATTCTTACGTTGATATTGATACTTTAGAATTCATTGTTTCATTAGTCGGATAACCTCGCTTTTGGTGATATTTTCTGGCGCATACCCAATAATATCTCACAAGGTTCGGCCAACTTAGGTTAGTCCTAAATCCATATACAGAGTTAACAAATAATTCTTTGATGACTTTCTTCAAGTATCTATTTAATGATTATTTTAGAGATTTCTTTTCACTTCACCAAAGGTAAAATTGACGATAAAATCCATAAAGTAGAGGCTTAATGCTTTCTTTGATTAACTGTACCCTCTGTTGTAGGCTGCAGTTTCGCCTGTGCAAGGCTCATCAGCATAGCTTAGGCTAGTAAGCCAAGAAATACAGTTAGGTCTCATAACGATGATGTTTATATAACACTTATGGCTTTTAAAGTCCTTTTTTCAATCTTGAAAGTATTGACTATATAATACATTCATCACTTGCAAAACGATCCGCCATTTTTCTGTTTACCAAACACTGACATGCGCGGTGCGTTTCAGGGTGAATTAGTGGTTACCTGCTGTATTAATGGTATTGTATGGGCCAGGAGAACAGGCTAGCTGTGAATAGAACTCTGATAGCCCATTGTGTAGGTCAGTGGTAAGTTTACGGACATAAAATGGTATAATACAGGGCTCGATTCCCCGCGGTGTACAGAGTGCAAATAGAATAAAAAGGTATTTTTTGTACACGCCTGTTATTTGAAATATATGATAAATAACTTAAGAGGAAATGTGAAAAACGATCGGCAGACTAGATTGACTTCCATCATAACTATTACGTCTATTGGAAAATAAGTCTATTTTTTAAAATCTCCTTCAGTGTACGAAATAAACAATGATATTGGAACTTCATTATGGTATTAAACAAAAATGTGAATATTATTTGTGACATATTTATGAAGTGTTCACAATATCTTTTGTACAACTGCTTTGTAACAGTAAGATATAATTGTCTAAGTATAGTATATGATCAGCTTATTACAAGTTATGTTTTATTGTACAACTAAAAAACAAGCTTCATCCTATAAGGCAGCTCTAAAAACTGTTTGAGATGAAATGATTTATGTCGTACCGAAAGAGAAATATTTTACATGAATGTATTTTGTCAGTTTGAATAATTGGATATCTCTCAAATATACAATGTAGATATCCAATGTGATATAATTAGCTTTCGAATATACAATGTAGCTAATTATATCACAAAATATCGGATAATCAACATTAATTTAAATTGTATTTCATCAGTTCGTACGTTTTCTAAGTAGGATAGTTAAACAGATAGATTACACAGAGGGTCATTTTCATATTATGAAAATACGTGTAGCTTAGCTATAACATCTTCCTACTGATGTCAGGGTAGTTCTAGAACTATGACTGTTTTACAAACAGGAGTCTATCGCAGCGTGCAGAGGACATTAAAAGGGCGGAGGGTCGTTGACGAAAAAGGTCACTTTTCAAGCTTCACAACACAAAACTTTTTCTTGGGAGTAGTGGAGGTGCTAGGGGGAGACTATAGGGTCTATGGGTGGCTTCAGGTACAAATAGGGTAATCAGGCTTGTCTTTAAGAAGTTGTGGACATTTGTTCATGACTGGGAAAAGCGCGTAAGAGTAGAAAGGCAGGGGCCTGTCCCCCCCCCCC
>NW_013671060.1:16697-20587 GCF_000517525.1 Limulus polyphemus
CATAAATAATTAATAATTTAAAAAGCTCTACAGAATTACTATCACATTAATAATTAATAATTAAAAAGCACGACAGAATTACTATCACATAAATAATTAATGATCTAAAAAGTACGACAGAATTACTATCACATAAATAATTAATAATTTAAAAAGCTCTACAGAATTACTATCACATTAATAATTAATAATTTAAAAAGCACGACAGTATTACTATCACATTAATGATCTTCACACTATCATATATATCCTAAGATCACTTTACGGGAGGTTTATCTGTTCTGTTTACGAGAGGAAATATCATAGAAGTGAGTGCATAGAGAAAATACTTTTCTAGATCAGCATATTAGACAAATATTGTGTAAACGTTCTCATTTTTAATACATAAAATTCCTCAAATATTTAAGACACAAAATATATATTTTTTCTACTTTGGATTACTAATATCTACTATGCAGTAAATTAGGTTTCACGTGTTTCTGCTATTGGTATCCCAAACACAATTTTGTTGGGCACATATTATTTATTAATATTTGGCAAATTAATTTAATAATTTTAGTTGAATATAAAAAAATCACTTTTTGATAATAAAAAAGTTAAATCATTGGAAAATGTCTTGGTACAATCCAAAGCTTTTTTCTTTGATACAAAGTCATGACCCGGCGCTTGCGATGAACCTGAACTTAAACGTTGCTGTGACGTCACAGTCCCCTAGTAGGTAAGGCATCATTAGTTTTATTAAATGGATTTTAAGTAGCCAGTTGAAGTAGGAAGATAGTTAAATCATACGAAAGAGCTCCTACTGGTGATAAAGGAAAGCTCAGTTTTTAAATCGGACCTTTCTGCTTAATATTCAAAAAATAAAAAGGATAAATAGATCAATAAAATGTATCATTTACAAGGTTTCATTAATTGTACTTGGGTTAACTTATCATTTACAAGCTTTCATTAATTGTACTTGGGTTAACATATCATTTACAAGGTTTCATTAATTGTAATTGGGTTAACGTATCATTTACAAGGTTTGATTAATTGTAATTGTGTTAACGTATCATTTACAAGGTTTCATTAATTGTAATTGGGTTAACGTATCATTTACAAGGTTTGATTAGTTGTAATTGTGTTAACGTATCATTTACAAGGTTTGATTAATTGTAATTGGGTTAACGTATCATTTACAAGGTTTGATTAATTGTAATTGGGTTAACGTATCATTTACAAGGTTTGATTAGTTGTAATTGTGTTAACGTATCATTTACAAGGTTTGATTAATTGTAATTGTGTTAACGTATCATTTACAAGGTTTGATTAATTGTAATTGGGTTAACGTATCATTTACAAGGTTTGATTAATTGTAATTGGGTTAACGTATCATTTACAAGGTTTGATTAATTGTACTTGGGTTAACGTATCATTTACAAGGTTTCATTAATTGTACTTGGGTTAACGTATCATTTACAAGGTTTCATTAATTGTAATTGGGTTAAATTAAATGCTCTTCGTCCCCAATAATTTCTTGTTTTGTCATTGACGACGTTTGCGTTTTGAGATAATCAATTTGTATTTGGTTTTCTAATTCAGATCAAAACCAAAACCAAAAAAGGGATATCAAAATTTATTCCGAGGTAAACTTTTAGAATTGTGTATGGATTGAACAAGCCGCCGGCAGTTTCCTGTCAACATAGAAAGTTGTGTTTAAGTATATATGCTTGTTCTCTATTATAAACTGTATTGAGTAAAATTTACTTAAAATATCATAGTAGTGGTAAGTCTTTTGTATGATTATTATTTTCATTATTCAACCGTTTAAGTTTTTTTTTCTGTATAATGCACACATAATAAAAATGATTTCTACAAAAGTGTTGTTTTTTTCCTGTAAGTTTTGGCATAAAGTCTATGTATAAATCTACAATACACACATATAATTCTGGGTACATGTAACCTATTTTAGGGTATTTGCATAATGGAACTGTAACCAGTGATGGAAATGCGGGTACACGCCGTGTACCTAGTTCTCAGTTTGCATTTTTTTCCCCATTGTTTAAGTTTAGTACCACTGAAGATGTTTATTAACCCTATCGTCACGGGTCAAAGGCCATGTCATCGCTTTGTTGACTTACATTCAAAATTTGATTGAACTATTATTTTAAGAATTTATGTCAATAAGTTTGATATGAAATTGTAGAATATAATTCAAATTTTAGTACTATACATTAGTTAATTTCTAATTTAAAAGTAGATATTATAAGAACACACCTAAATATCGATTTTTGAGTGTCACGTGGTATGTTGAATGAAGCATTGATTCAAATTAGAGGTTTGTGATGTTCAAATACAAAGTCTATAGTTTATTACAAATTAGGAACTCAAATTATCGATATTAACAAGCTAGAATCTAAAATAAGAACCTCTTATTTTTATTTTGTTTTTTTATACCTATTACCCCACTGCTCCTTCTAAGCGTGAATCTAGTTCTCAAAAACCCATTTCCTTTCTCGACTGTAACATGTATTTTCTTCAACAATTATATTTCTTTACGCGATGACTATACTTATTAATATTCGTACGTCTCTATGTTCGTTTGTTAATTTCCCGTATATAAATTCTTCCCGGGGAACTTCAGAGATACAAGTCCGTTCTTAAATAAAACTAGTTTATTCTTTCTCAATTCAACTTTGTAATACACTTAATTTCCACAGTCACTTTAAACGCACGCTATAATTCACAATGATTCATGCGCTTACTTACGGTCACTACCGCGCTTGATTCAACTGTCCGTCTTTATCTCTGCCTGTCTGCAATTCAATTCCGATTAATTTGTCTCACCTTATCCGGTGCACCTATATACAGGAATAGAGGGCGCCTAGCGCATACTGGATTATTCGTGATGTTCCCCGATCCTTCTAGAATATCGTGACGTGTTACCAGCGTCACGTGACTACCGCTGTCGTAACAATATATAAACGAAGCCCATTGTGGCAATATATGCCTAAAGTCAGGGATAATGTAGAAGTTTTTTTATTAAGTTTAGCATAGCACAAAATACAGCTACAATAGTTCCCTATTTATAGCCCTGGGAAGGTTTTCTAGAAAGTTCAGATTACGTAACAATATAATTTAAGTGTTTACGTACACACACATATTGTTGATTCTTACTCTCAAGAATCTTCTATAACTTATGGAGAATGAGTGGGAGTTTCGCAATACATATTTAACACTACAAGCTATGCGTGTTTTTAAATATAAACTTAATCTAAACAACGTTTATATTAAAATAAATATATAATAACAAATTTGTTACAATGAGTAGTATTTATTAACATTGTTTGGCTCTTGTAGGTAGTGTGAGTCTACCGAAAATTGCCCACTTTGGGGAAATGTGTGTAACAGCTATTTCAGATGAAAAATATTCATATACTCATATGGATGCACTTGAGGCCTCAGGACCATCTATAAAAAGACCTGCAACAAGTCATACCTTAGACGTGCTAAACAAAATATAGTGTCGTATAATAGGTGAAGATCCACGACGTAAAGATCAGCAACAACAGTACTCAAGACAATATAGATAAATCTCTGACTGAATAAGCAACACGTGCACATGACTGGCTTCCGTTTAACCGCTACATACTTCAAACAGTTTAAGAATAAAAATAATATTCATTTTATTACATACGGAGATACTGGTAAAGTTGTCGGATTCATTGCTTGTGGATTTGTGTGCGATCGACTGTTGGAATTCTGGAAAGCCAGCAGAGAGGAGTGGTATGTTATGGCCATAAAAGACTTATGTCGGAGCCTTTTACAGTAGAAACGTTTATTTTTGTTTTTTGAATTTCGCGCAAAGCTACACGAGGGCTATCTGCGCTAGCCGTCTCTAATTTAGCAGT
>NW_013671060.1:20699-33846 GCF_000517525.1 Limulus polyphemus
TCTTTTATCAACGAATAGTGGGATTGACCGTCACATTATAACGCCCCCACGGCTGAAAGGGCGAGCATATTTGGAAGGACTCAGATTGCGAGTCGAGCGCCCTAACCACCTGGCCATGCCGGGCCACAGTAGAAACTACGCTGCGAAGCTATTGTCAAGATATACAGTTGTCAGATAGAGCATGGCGACACTAGTTGTAATAAAGCCGTGAGGTTCCATAATCGTTGTAATATAACGTATTATAACTATTACATGTAAATTAGCCGAATTATGAATCTTTTATTGTACCTTCTACACATTTTCCATCAGGATGGGGTCGAGCGTGGCCTACTGGTTCTATGGTTCGTGTTCTTTACCGTCAAAAGAAAATCGTGTTCCGCACTTTAGAGCTGTGGATGCGTTATAAGAATGCTAGTTAAATCCCATTATTCGATTAAAGTAGCGCACGAGTAAGCGGTGAGTGGTGTTTACTAGCTGCCCTCTCTCTAGTCTATCTCTTCAAAATTAGGGACGTCTAGCGCAGATAATCCTCGAAATCCAACAAATAAACAAAAAATAATTCACTAAATATTAACCATGATTGTAACGTGCAGTTTTAATTTGTATAATCCACTAGAGGGCAGATACCGTCTAGTCAACCATTCTTTACGCTTTTGTTGGTAAAAGCGAGATAATTAATCTTAAAAAGAGCTCGGACTAGAAATATACCGAAAAATTTCCCTTACAGAAACATCCCTAACAGGTCCGCATTATGACTTCCATTAGCATCACACAAGCGATCTGTTTTTAAGTAACAACAAGTCACATAAGTTTTAAACTTTAGGAAATAAAGATATAACAGACTGTATATTATTTTAATGACAGACATTTAGGCTAGTTCCTTTTAAGTATCAAACATTACATTCATAAGAAAATATCCATTGTGCATTATGACTGTTGAATCTAATAATATAAATGCCATGCTTGGGCACATCTTATATTCCACATTGCCTATGACCGGTTATCTTTTTTTAATTTATGCAGTGTTGTTTTGTTGTAGTTGTTAAGGCGTTATTTGATAATTTATATATTTCTTAATCACGGGTTTCGTCTTACTGTTTTTAACCGTAGTCCTTCCTACTGATATCAATAGTTACTTAACTGTTTCTTCAAATTCAATAAAAAACATTGTTATTGTTATCATTATTATGAGAAGCAGTCATAACGCAGTCTTGTCAGGGATGGATATTCTTGTTCGGAAAATTTCGCGATTCCTTTCTCGTCCGAGCTTCAAAGGAAACAAACTGTCCACTAGTATATATATCAGAGATCATTTAACAGAAGAATTCGTTACGATCCATTTAAAACGTTTGCTGGCTTTAAAAAAATGCTACAGATAACCTTATGTTTGTCAATAAACGAATCGTCCTTATATTATCAGAAATGTATTTTTCGTGCATATAGCTATTGATACATAAGTTAGATATAGAGATAACTACACAAAAATTATTTTTATAACAATAATATAGCAAGTTGGACAGCTTGTTTTAGGAGAGAAGACAGCTATTCAACAGTATCCACCACTACTCTTATGCTACTCTTGTCTGATCGAATAGTGAGATTTGACCGTCACTCTTAAAGCGCACCCGTGGCCACAAATTGCGGAGCGTGTTTTTGAGGAAACGGAAACGTATCCTGAATCCTTGGATTCATAGTTCCTGGCACGCTTAATACTGGGCCACGCCTGCCCCAACTGGTAGTGAGAGCGAGTACTTATTTTTAGGTGTAGCATAGAATTTACTAAAATATATTCTTCCAAGATAAAGAGAGAGATAATCACAACTTACTTTAAAATGTTTGATTTAATTGCCACCAGTTTTTTCTCGAAACAAAAAAGTTTCTATCAAGGGAGAATATAACATCTGTCCCTGCCACTGGGTCACATCAACCTGTTGTTTTCTATGATGTCTTTCCTTGCTTGTTTGTACGGTTTAGAGATATAAAGAAGAGTCTGCGAATAGAATTATCAATTACTTCTGATCAAAGCAATGTTATAGAATAAGAACATATAATTATCAGGATGCATTGATTCATTAGTTGGGTAGCCTCGTAATTCTAGATATTTCTGCCTTTTATTCTAATAATATCTCATGAGGCCCGAATATCTTAGGAGGTATAGGTTAGTATTTTAGTGAAGAGGGATGGGAGGAAAATATGAAGATCAAGCAGAACAGTAAGATAATTAAACATTAGAGCATAAATATATATATCAAAACACCTTTAGAATGTTTCTCTATGTGCTATCGATAACGGCACAAATGAGTCTGCCTGAAATTAAACTGATTCTAGGCTTATTGTAATTCCTGTTTATCAGGGAGAGGAAGAGAATATTACTAATTAATTACAATGCCATATAAATTAGTCGAGTATACTCGAACCTCGGATCTCAGTGTTTGGTTTTTCTCCAGGCTTAAAAGGAAGATGAGCAAGATCGCCAATCCTGAGAGTGTGAGAAAGTTGGTCTTAAAACCTAGATATCTTAGATGACTAAAGTTAATAATACCAGTTTTCAGTGTGGATCCACAAAGAGAAGCAGGAAGTAATAGAAATAGCTGTCTATCTGGTTATATTGTAATATCTGCCTTTCCGGACCAAATAATCTTGAAAACAACTCAGTGCATGCATATATAATCGTTAGCTGAGAGAGAGAGAGAGAGAAAATATGATTAGGTGCGGATACAATGGGTGAGATATAATGATGGTGTGAATACAATGAATGGGAGCTGAAGAAGATGTTGATGGAAGGGTGAATTATATGATCATCTGGATAGTAGTTCAGAAGCGAACATATTTTTCAATGACTCTGTCCAAAGATTTTCTTAAGACATTTTTTCCAGTCAAAAACAATTAGTATACTATACGTTTGTTTGTAGACAAGCACAAAGCTACACAATGGGCTATCTGTGCTCTGCCCACCACAAGTATCGAAACCCGGTTTCTAGCGTTATAAGTCCTCAGACATACCGCTGTGCCACTGGGGGGCCATTTTGTAACATTGTGTAAAAGTAATATTGGTTCAGTTCCAACTTCTATATGACCGACATGATAAAGCTTTCATATCGTGAGTATTCGAAAGGGAAGTAATTGCTAATTTAACACTGTTAAGAGCTTTACGTATGAATGTTTGATGCACCTGAACGTGATTTCTTCGGAAATATAAACATAATATTATTGAGAGCAGCTTACTGTGGAGAAATATTTTCGATAAAAGTAGAACCTTTTATTAAAATTTTGGTTTGACAGAAATTTATCGAATCTTTGTGTTTTTTCAAAGCATTTATTTCCTACAATTATCATAACGTCTTCTCATTTAATCTACAAGCAAAATGTAATTGTTTTGTAATTAAGGGTATTCATATAAGCGTAAGCTTACTTTCTTTCGAGAAGTGAAAAGAAAAAGTGTACGTATTTTCAATTAGAAAATATGAAAGAGATTTAGAATAATGTTTCACATGCTTTCAGTTGGATGTAACATTTTTAACTGAATACACTCTCTGAATGTAACATTTTTAACTAAACACACTCTTTGAATGTAACATTATTTATTGAACACACTGTAAGTATGTAACATTTTCTACTGAACACACTCTATGAATGTAACATTTTTTATTGAACACACTCTAAATATGTAACATTATTTATTGAACAGACTCTGAGTATGTAAATTTTTTTATTGAATACACTCTAAGTATGTAACATTTTTTATTGAACACACTCTATGAATGTAAACTTTTTTTTATTGAACACACTCTAGGTATGTAACATTATTTATTGAACACACTCTAAGTATGTAACATTTTCTATTGAACACACTCTATGAATGTAACATTATTTATTGAACACACTCTAAGTATGTGACATTTTGAATAGAACACACTCTATGAATGTAACATTTTTTATTGAACACAGTCTAAGTATGTAACATTTTGAATAGAACACACTCTATGAATGTAACATTTTTTATTGAACACACCCTAAGTAAGTATGGAGTTCTTATCTAATTTTCCAGCTCCAAAGTCAGTTGAAACTAAATTAATATTTTAAGCAAGATAAATAAGTTGTTTTTATCTCAATTATTGTCTCCAGTTATAAGAATAATCAAACATGCATGCACGTGCCCACTTCTGAGAGAGAGAATCAGTCTTTTAATACCCTGCTGGTGTTGCTTTCGATGAGGTAATAACATTATTTCTTAATGCTTGTAAAACGTAACGTTCTTTATATTGTTTCGAGACGAGTTGTTAGACTTTTCTTTGTTTTTTAGTTTCAAGAACAACAAATTCCATATACCATGTCTCTTCTAACTTATCCGGTGGATAATAACTGGCAAAACAGAAATTTGCTCTTCACTATAACCTATCCTCATTTGCCCAAAAGTGTCATCGATCATGACTCTAAGACAATTACATATTTTATATGACAACTATGTTGGACTAAATTTATAGTTCTATTCCTTTGTTCCAGTGAGTTTATAAATTACTTTTATAGTCTATTCTATTTTGTAAAAACACGAATATATTTCTGATAATCAAAGTGAATCGTTTTTGTTTTATTTCTGCTAACTAAATTTGATAACTGAACTCTCGTCGTTAGCATCTCAAGGAATAATGTGAAATGTCTTTTCAGTTAAAAAAAAACCTTTTCCTGAATTTTATTTAGTAGAAATCGTATTTATGCATGTAAGCTGTTTGCAAAAGAATATTATTTCGATCTAAATATTATTTCTTGCTTAAAATAGCAGTTTAAGGATCAGCTGAAAAAGTTCCAAGTTATTGCAAGCGCTTTCATCTACTTCTCTGATTGTTTTCGATCTAGTTGGTACCATATCGTTCATTGATTTTTTGAAGTAATTAGTTTTGGTACATTTCAGTTCACTACTATGCTACAAATGACGTCACAAAGACGTCATTAAAAAGTAAGCTGTGTTTATTTTCCACGAAAGATGCCACGAAGACGATTATATCGATATTGTTGGTTTAAAAATATCTTTCTGTAGAAAATAATCTTTAAGATAAGAAGTCACGAAATAGCTCTATGTACTTGAAATAGAAAATACTAAGATTAAAATCTACTAAAATTTGTTTCAACTTTTCGTGCTCTAGCTGCTCTAGTCGTCCCTAACTTTCAACTAGTAGACTAGAGGAAAAGTCGCTAGCCATCTGCATCCATCGCCAACTCTATATCATTTATTTATTGTTATTTTAATAAACAGTATGGGTTATACTAGTTAGTATATGAATATCAATTACATTCTATTTTGACTTATTGTTCGTTATTACCTTGATCGAACCTCGTGAGATTTATTGGGATTACGCCCGAAAATGTCGTTAACAAAGTGGATACCCAACTGGTAAAAAATGCATTCTAATATTCATAAGTAGAAACGTAAGAAATAATATTTAATTAGCTATACTCATGACTAGGTTGATTTGGCGTTTCAATGTAAGTACATACTTATTCTGGTCGGAAATTATTATTATTTGATTAGCTAAACTCATGGCTAGCTTGATTTGGCATTTCGTGGTAAGTACATACTTACTCTGGTCGGAAGTTATTATTATTTGATTAGCTAAACTCATGGCTAGCTTGATTTGGCGTTTCGTTGTAAGTACATACTTACTCTGGTCGGAAGTTATTATTATTTGATTAGCTAAACTCATGGCTAGCTTGATTTGGCGTTTCGTTGTAAGTACATACTTACTCTGGTCGAAAGTTATTATTATTTGCAAAACCATAAAGTTAAAATATTAAAAAAAACAAGAGTCAAAGTTTAATAAATAAACAAAGGGTTAAATTTTATTATCAAAGAAAGAAGAAAGCAAGTAAGTAATAAACAGTAAAACGTAAAGCATAAAGAAAGCAATGCATTGCATTGTTTAAGAAAAATCAAATGTTCACAAACATAATTAATAAATGTTGCGAACTCACTCGAATAGTAACTCCTCTAATAACCTTAAAGCATGCACAACAATATAAGTAGATTCAATACATCAGAATAAAACAAACAACCAAAGTTTGTGCTTGTGGAATTGTCAGTTCAGGGGGTGGACTTTAACTTTCTTCTCTAATTAGATATAAAAAATTCCATAATCTTACTATAAATATGATCCATTAGGTGAGTGTGTGTGTGTGTTAACATCCATCACCCAGAATTGACTGACTCGGTTAACGTAATTTTTGGTATGATAACTGGAAACTGTCCGACGTTGCACACGGACTATTGTGTTTTAGTAATTTTGTCATAGAAGGGGGACAAAAAAAAAGACCTTGCAACATCCTATTCTTTATAGACTTCTGGCTGTGAATTTAAAGACATAAGTACTTAATCAGTTAACACAGCAGAGCATGCAATTAGTATCTAATGAGGTCGTTAGCGATTCAACAACAAAATAAAGAAAGAAGGGGAACATTATTTAACGTTTTACTTTCTTAACGGGTACCTTTAGCTAGTTCTTGAAACTAATGTGAATGAAGTTTCCACATTACTATTCTCAAATTCGAATAAAAATCGAATACCTTTTATTTTTAATATATATTCTAACTAGTTACAACACTACTTTCATGAGTTATTTACTTCCAGGGAGCCAGATAGGAAATGACGTATGAATTGAAGAATCTAATGTAAAGTCCTAACAACGAACAACAACAACATAATTTAAAGTTAATAAATAATATATATGTATACGTGTATATACATAAGAATACCTGTTCATATAATCAAATCATATGCTATTCCCAATACATTCATTTTTAATATTCAATACGAATAAGAAAAACATTTCATATATATGGTGAAAAAATTCATCTTTAATAAGCGTCGAAATTTTGGAGGATTGCTCATGTTTATGTGGAATAAAAATGGAAAAATATGCTACGTAATTATTTCCATATTTTTTATGCCCTCCAGTGGCTCAGAGGTAAGTCTGAAAAATTATAACGTTAAAAATCGGGTTTCAATACTCATGGTGGGCCCAGCATAAATAGCCCGTTGTGTAGCTTTAGGCTTAGCAACAAAGAAACAAACAAGACTTTCTTTTATTTTGATTATTTATTTAAGACGATCACGTTTAGATGCTTCAGCCGATTTATTTATTACTAGAAACAGTCCAGTGGCCAGAGGGTTACGTGTTTATTTATTATATAAAGTAACAGGTCAGAACAGGAATCAACTATAACACAGGCCTGCTATGGTTTTATTGTCTTGAAATTTTTACATGTTCTACAGTAATTCCTGTACGCTGAATCCGAAAATGATATCAATGTTTCTCCATCACGTACAGATTTTTTACAAAACATCATATGCACTTTTACATTAGTGAATCATTTTCATTGGAATAGGATCACATTTTGTTATGCTTAAAATGTTCACAACCACTGGCTACAGATTTCTCTAGACAAATCGCGACGTGAGAGGCTTATCATTCTAGAACCCAAACATAATAATAAAAAAATTTTCACTGTGGTAAACGAAATAATAGTTTGATCTAAGTAAGAGTTTTTTTCTTCCCGATTTTAAAAAAAAATCATTACATAATAGAAAAAAATGAATATTATTTTCGAAATCTGCGTAGTTTAGTTATAGAAAATCCGTTATTAAAACCAAAACAACTTTTATGAAGTTTAAATTCGCAGGCCTGTGTAATTGGTTACTTCTTGAATATTTCTATACCAAGTTACACATTCTGATGATCTGTGTTTAAAACAGTATCAGGCAAGGGATTTGATAATCGCTTCCTGAACCTCAAAATAGAGGAAATCCAGTGACAATTTGTGGAAACTCTAAGGCTGACAGGATGATTACACGCATGGAATACGTTTTGTGAAAATATCAGTATATATATAAATATATATTATCGATTAATACATAAACAGAATGTAATTAAATTGACAATTTAATTATTACTTCCTCTTATTTGTCAGTTAGTAGATACTTGGAAAGCAACACAAAATGTTAATTATTTATTATATGAATAATACTGCAGAAGGTTTTACACGCTCAAATTGTTAATCGATGATACGTTATCTTTGTAACTACTGAGATGTTTCTAGTTCGTGTCAAGTTGCGCACCTGTATAATCTTGTCAAAGCCGGATCATGGTTGCGTAGCAACATAGCGCTCTATGCTTGGTCGATTCCGCTGCAAAAGCAAATTTACTGCCTCTGGGTAAGTGTGTTTAACTTTAGCTGTTATTTACTTTATATGATTAGTAAATTACGTTTTGAAACAATCTTTACTGTTTAAAAATTAGAATAGCTCCTTTTAAATAACAAGAGCAGTTACAACGCACTGGAATTCATTTCCAAAGATCTCTGGGTTATATTATATCAGGCATATGTACATATATATATATCGTTCATACTTCAGCGGTTATGCATGACGAAGGGACAAAGTTAAGATGACTTGTGAGATTTTCAGAACAAATATGATAAACTGAAATCATTTAGTTGAATTATTCAAGGCATGAAAAAAACGCTACCTAGATAGCATTCTATCTGTCTGATAACCAAAAGGAACCATATTTATAGTAGTTTTTCTCATGGGATAAAAATTATAATACAAGACGATTAACCAATTCCTGCTCGTCTAAGTTGAACCAAAAAATTATGAGAGTTACGGCCGAAAATATTGTTTATAGCAACGACACCCGGATGAAGATTCACTGCAATCTAACCATTATACGTCTTAGCGCTTATTTTAAGGTATAGGTTTAACACATTAACCATTCTTTGCCAATTTGTTCTAAAGAACTTTCTTCATTAATTTATAAGTTACTTTTTGAATTATTTTAGTTATTACCTATATTGTTAGTTTACTTTTGATAATAATTTCAGATATGTTTTGTTTTTAATTGATTTGACTGTTCGTATATTAGAAGTGTTAACATAGAAACGACTGAAATAATTATGGTAAGCATATAAAAATAAAATTTTCTATTTGCCCTTAAAATTTGGCGTGAGAAACATTCATGTAGCTAGTGGAAGGCCAGATGATACACATACAAACAGGTTGATTTAGCGGAAACTTTTGTGTCAAGTCGTGGTTAGTAGTGCACCCTAGGGGGTTCCTTTATACTATTTCCTAACAAAGGTCAGGTGTTTTTATATATACAATTAAATTAACTGACTGTCTTTGTTTACTATAACTTTCCTCAACGTTTCGGTTCGTGTTGATTTTTTTTATCCTTGTGTGCCTCTAGAACATTAATATTCTGTAGTAAAAGATGACTACTTTTCGAACATGCGGCAGTGATATAATGAAACTTTCATTATTCATATAATAAAGTTGGTAGATAAAGTGTTATTTAAAATCTAATCGTGTTGTTGTTTTAGGGCAAAGCTACACAGTGTGCTACGAAATTCTGTCCAACGCGGGACTCGAACCTCGGTTTTTAGCGTTGTAAGTCAGTGCACTTACCGCTGATCCACCGGAGAACATCAAATCATAATGTGACTTGCTTTAGTTAGACATTTGAGGCAGTTATAAAACCCTAAATTCTCGTTGTCCCATGTTGATTAGGGCCCATGTTGATTAGGGCAGGAACTCTTTCTAATCTAATCTCATCATTTGAAAAAACTGTTTTATAAAATCGTCGCTTAGTTATGGCGATCCTGGTTCAAATCTAGAGTATTTCGAAAATATTCTCTCGTGTGAGGTTTTTATTAAAGTGTTTTGAATAAAATGTTAGCTGGAATTCATAGATATGGCATCGGATTTTTTTTTCAAACGCATTCAGTGAGATATATTGCCTTTCTTCGCTGATTTTGATTGGCTAACTTCTGAAAGTATGTCGTATCAATTTCTGTGAATGATTACACCTATGGTATAACGCACATGATAAATGGAGGGTGGCGTTTAAGAAAAGATGGATAAAAATAATATCCTATACTATTTTAGTCTGTCTTTGCTATGGTTAACATGAACTTTCTCACTAGCCCGTTGATCTCAATCAAGATGGTGTTAAAACGCTCTGCAATCATCTTAACTTTTCTGATATCCTTCTGTTGTTGTATCGGCTTTTTGAAACTTCTTCCTTATAATAATAAATAAAGTTAACGTTGCATGTGTCGTTATTCAAAATCGATGAATATTGAGCAGTTATGAATTCTAGATCAGACTGAGCAACGTAATGAAGTCCGTAATAATAATAATTTTCCTTTTATTCATTAATGATACTTAATAATTTTCTTATTTTGTCTTTTTTCACACATTACGCCACACAACACGAACCACACACAGTAGTCTCTAGTCTCTCTCTTCTTCGAAGTAGATGTTCTGTTTGCTGATTTCCTCATACTTTCTATATAAGCATTAGTTCATTTTAGGACAACTTATCATAAAGATCGGCTCAGTAAATGTGAGAAAAAAATGAAAATTATTTCATTATTTCTAATTCGCTATGGCGGCTTTCAATAAATTAATAAGATAGCTTTTATGCTTTTGTTTACTTGATAGTATTCCAAAATAATTACATATGGTCTGAAACCGAATGTTTATACAAATTACCACTCCTCATTCTTCTATGTTTGCTGTAATATCTCTTAACTATACACAGACGTTGTATGATGAAACTTTTTTTTTTCTTTTCAGATAAATTTGTTTCTAAATTCTAAAATATTTCGAGCCTCTCGACTGTATGCATATGAACGTAATTGGTTTTATTTAGCCTAAACTAGAGATGATGAAAATTCGAGGGCAAATTTAACGATTTTTTTTTATTAATTTTATATTGCAAACATAACCGGGAATGGTATATGTAATAATCGTCTTCTACATCTATTATGTAACGTAGAATCGATGCGCGAAATCTCGGCACCAGGAAGTAAGGTTGACAGAGTTCGTGCGAAGCTACTCAGGCATAGTGTCTCGTCACTAACAAAGTGTGATAGACAGCAGTGCTCATTTCCGACTCACCGAGTTCGTTGTTATGCGGTAAATAGATAGGAAGTAAAGATCCTGAGACAAAATGTCGGTAAGGGACTATTCTTGATTTAAAGTGGAAAGGGAGAATCAATATATTAATTTTAATTAGGGCTTTAAAATATACAGAAGATCCTAAATATTTCTTCGACTTTCAGATTAGTGAAGTACTGATACTTAGAAAACACATTTCAAAGTTTATTCGTGCTTATACTTTTGTTTATTTGAAGTTCAGCACAAAGCTACACAATGGGCTATCTGTGCTCTACCCACCACAGGTATCGAAACCCAGTTTATAGCGTTGTAAGTCCGCAGACATACCACTGTGCCACTTTGGTGTACTCTTACAATCCACTTGCTGGATTTTATTAGGTTAGTATTTGATATAAGTTTACTGCAGAGCTGCAGCCTAGTTGTCCAATACAATAACTCATACAATAGGGCCATTCCTTGGATGCCTATACCCCCAACCAAGATTATCTACTACTATATTTGTTCTACAAGGGATACAATTAATAGAGAATCGGAGACTTCTTCACTCACCTATAGCTCATCGCCCTTAACTAGAAGAATGTTAGTGTCTGATGGCCTTTGCTCAAAGTGCCAAAAACATTTGTAGGTTGAGTAAAGTAGTGGTTGGTCCAGTAAAAGAAAAAATATATAAATCTCACATCCATGTACAGATTAACTATTAAGTTATTTCATTACTTACAGCTCCCAAACCGTAACACACATTTTAATATAATTACGTTTCTTACATATGTGCTGTCATGGTGAATGCATTTTCAGAATTTGCAGATTATGTCCCCTAGGGATGTGACATCACGTTGAAACAATTATTCCAATTTTTAGCATAACTTTCTTCTGAAATCGATAAGTAACTGTAACAGAAAACAGGAAAAAATGGACTTACCAACATCAATTTATCCAAAAAAATCATCTTTTTATGTTGTTGAACTGGCTTAATAAATTCTAGTAATTGTTCACAATGTCTGTCAAAATTCTCAACAGTAGCTTACAGATGTGATAACACATGGTTCACAGTTCACTGCAACTGACTACTATGGATAACAGGAATATGACATTGAATGTTGTTCTTAGATTAACGATCGTCTGTGGACAATCAATAGTTTCAGATTACCTCATAACCAAAACATTGCATGCATGAGGTTTGGTGGCCATGATGTCCGAATGTGCAGGGATCCCCTAATTGCTGATTAATTCACCAAATTAATTATTTATCTGGTTCTTCACAACGTCTGTAACGTATAGTTGTGCACCATCTTACATGAACTTAGTGTCCTGGTGAATGTCCCTCACATGCAAAGCAGGTAACACATGCTAGCTAGCTTCTGTTGACAACATGCACCAGTGACCACAAGAATTTCTTAACCATGATTCTAAAACAATAAGGCCTGACAACGACAATGTTCGTAAACTCAATCCATACAGTTCATGAAGGGTACATTCAACGAATGAATGCGAATTTGTCTCACCTCAGATAATTCACTTGTGAGTGTTCACTTGGAAGTCAAAGTGGGATTCATCAGTTCACAAAATGTTGTCAAACCGATTGACATCTACGTAAACACGTAGGTAAAGCTCAACTACTTCTCTTGGTTGGGAATAAGCAGTTCCTGCAGTCTTCCAATCTTCATGGAAACATATTTAGCATCTTGTGCATCATATTCCTCACATTAGTCAGCCAAAAGTCGTGATAACTTGATAAGTGCTCCATTTTTATTCTAAACTGTCTTGTCTGATGATAACTGTTGAATACCTACAACAATATCCACTGATGTAGGTGGGCGTCCAGATTGTGGTGCACCAGCCACACATTCTGTTCTATTTTTAAATATCCAGTCAGTTTCGACTTGTTTGCCATCCATTAATATATTTTTGACACTTTATTTTGCCAGTTGAAGCTTTTGGCTATAAACCATAAAAACACACCAAAATCTGACAAAGGTTTGACGGTGACCTAGGGTATCACCCTTTAAAATGACGTCACCATTGCCTTTGTTAGATATTGTATCATGATTTGTGTCAACAATATTCTTGGTCATATCAGTTTATATCCAATAAATGTAGTTTTTGTTGCTATAAAAATAATTCTAAAAAAATAATAATTTATTGTTTACAGACGAGGTTCTTTGGAACTTCATAGAAATTAAAGTCGGAATATTTTTC
>NW_013671060.1:34846-42107 GCF_000517525.1 Limulus polyphemus
ATGGTTTGTTGGCTCATGCGGCAGAGACATCTTACGGCCATTGGAGGCATAATGGCGCTAGTTTCAAAGTCCCCCCGTTGGTACATCCCATGACAGGCAAAGTAAGCAATCACCTGGGGAAGGAGCATTGAGGACTACGAAATAAAAGTAATTTTACGATAATCACTTTAGTTTTATAATATTACCTCTTTTTATTTTGTTTTTCCTATATTAATACTTTTGCTGTGGGTAGTAAATGGGAGAATGGGCGTGGATCATTTATTTTAGAAACTCATAATCTTTTCAGGAAGTGTGAAGGATAAAAATATTCTTGTAGAATTATTTGTCTGTTCCCTGAAGTTTGTTAAACGTGCAAGGCAAATAAAAATATGACATTTGGAAAAGTAATGATTGAAAAGTGATTAAACAGTGAAATTAAAGACATTATAGCCGGTACAAGACATTGTCTTTTTGATGCTCAATATCGAAAAAAGGAGCTCTTCTCAAGTCTTTATAATACAACTTATAAAGTAAACTGAAGACACTTTCATTCGAACGAATCAAGAAACTACTGCTGCTACAAACTATTGAAAATATTAGTGCTACAACTTCTTGCTTCATTGTCTCAAAAATCGAAGAAAGTGTATTGTTAGTGTAATATTTCGTCATTAAATTCATTTGGTCTGATCTGCTTTGTAGTTCTACTCTTTTTTTTGTTACAGAAATGAAAGTAAGTTTGTTTGTTTCCTTATAATTAAACACAAAGTTACGCAATGGGCTACCTGTGCTCTGACCACCACGGGTATCGAAACCCGGTTTCTAGCGTTGTAAATCAACCGGCATGCCGCTGTGCCACTGGGGTGCATGAAAGTAAGATTAGAGTGGGAACGACAGATTAAAACCAAGCCAAGAATTTGTGAATTATCTTGAGTACAGTTAAGCAATAAAGGATATTGAATTTTGTTAAAATTCGCTTTCTCTCTCTTTGGGAAGAAAGAATGACCTCACTCCCCCCCCCCCCCCAACCATAAGTTTATTCATGGCGAAACTAGACTGTCGAATTATAAGAATTTCTCGTGAACCAAAATACATGTCTGCTCATAGTACCCCAGCTCGCATCTGTGGCGACAAGCTACTGCATTAGTACGTTCATATCGCTCTTATAAAGTGAGATTAACCCTCTGTACAACGGAGTGATATTTCACGTACTTCTTTATGGAAACACTATTTTTATCTATTCATTACCGGTATTATCTGTAGGTAAAAACTGTTGATGAATGTAGGGAAATTAGCTGTAAAAGATTTTTTTGACCTGCCATTTATGGATAATTTAAACTGGTTGAAGCGTCTTGTTCAAACTCAGTATGATCACGCACAGTTTTCTGCAAACCACGTTCAAAATCGTATCCATAAAATGCCAAGTGATATAATGACACTCTGGTTACACTGAGTATATACCACACCAGTACAAGACATGTTTATACTTGGACTTTACAGGTATTATACTTTATATGATAAACATGTAAGATCTTTTCATATTCGTTGGAATTATGGCAAGAACAAGAAAAGAAAGACGAGAACTAAATCCTTATTAACGGGAAACATGTTTACACTACGAAATACAAAGATAACAATATTAACTAAGGTAGAAGCTAACAAATCACATGTATTAATCTAAACGCAACTGGTTGTCTATCACAGTCGAATTAAATCCTCTGGAAGATAACCCACACAGCAACAATCAAAATTCTGCAACTAATGAGATCCATTTGAGAAAATGATGACAATATGAGAGGAAACAGAAAAAAATATTGAGCAAAACTTGGAAAACCTGAATGAAAAGTAATTGACTTATTTTATTATCTATGTGGGTGATTACGGATGTAACATAAAATGAGATCGTAAGTCCAAAAAAAGACGAATCGGGGATTTTTTTCTAAAGTAGCGAAAGAATTAAATGAGGTCTCGATCCTTTTTTTCGTAAGTAGTTCTATGGGAATTAATGACGAGTTTTCGTAGAATTGAATTTATGATTTACCAAGACATGCAATGTTGCCGTCTTCCAACGTTCTTTTCAAAGCAGAAACTAGGATATTTTGAAAGTTTAAATTCAACAGAAATTATTTCTTAGAGGAAATAACATAAGATATTGTATCGCTAACTAGTGAAGAATGTCATAACAAAATGTTCTTGTCTCTCAAAGAAAAAGTGGTCCATATTTAAACATTGTTCTAGTTGTAACGACTGACAGATGACAACACGCGATACTCTCCTTCTTAGGTACTCTGTGGAATAACATAGATTTCAAAAACTCAGTAGCTACTCCACAAGCTATGCTTTATTTTAAAAAGAACTCTATTATTTTCTATTAGGCACCTGATAAAAACGTTACGACGGTTAAACGTACGTGTTTGTGCTATCCGAATATATTTTCACTTGTGATATTTTCGGTCAAACTTTTACTCATATGAATTCATTGATTCATTCCACATTTTCACTTTTTTAACATTACCGAAGGTTTATTAAACTTTATAAGAGCAATATACCAGGTTTCTTGCTGCTCTATGAACTACTGACTGTTTAATTTGATAGCATCATCACGTGGTAATGCTCGACTCAGGGGTCTCTATCCTGAATGACGTCAAGGACAATCTCAGTCTCACTACACAAAATAATGTTTTTTCACACACGTCCAAAATAGCAAAACTATTATTTTTTAACAACGACATTTCGAGCAGTTGTTCTTCTCCAGAATGATATGAGAATAAAAAAGCGATTCAAAAAGAATTCATTTTCGTGTAAACGTACGACTCACGATAAATAATATATGTACACAATCCCACAGAGAAATAATAAACTAAAACTCTGTGATACAACATTAACAATACATTAAATGTAAGGAATACAGTAGTTATATAGGGACAGTCATACATGTGCATATACACACACACATATATGTATAAACATATAATTGATTAGCAGTAAAACTGCTAAAAACAACAAAAATATAATGTTCGATGACAAGGAACCCACTTTCAGACTAATGATGGCTGGAGACGGCTTGAATGGGTAATGAAGAAAAACTTTTTCTTCATTACCTATTCAATCCGTCTCCATCCATTAAAAATATAATGTGTACATACAACTATGGTGAATTAAGACGCGTCACTGCATTAGCATATATAAGTATTTTTAATAAAATATAATTAACACTCCTTATACATTAAAATAAATTCAGAACATCTAATTTAATCGGACTGAGAAACATCTCGATTCTCACTTTTTGTTTTAAAAGTATACTAACCAACGTACCTGTTCAACTCACTGAGGAGACATAGGAGGAATTAGACCAAACAACAAGCCTGTTATATCATTCTCTAAGTGAACACGCCAGGCTTGGTGACAACTGGACCACTAGTTCGCCAGTTAATAAGTCGACGCAAATACGTAGAATGTTATCAAATATTTTTTTTAGATAAACTATTTTTTACGCTTCTCATATTGTTTTGGTATAAAAAAGACGTGAAATTCCAAGAGCTTTATGAGACTCTAGACTGTAAGTCCATAAAATGTGTGTGAAAAGCTAACAGCTATTTATATTGCAGTATTTTTTTTTTATCTTTATAAAATAACGTCAAATGATATATTCAATTGAGTTTTTTTCAGAGTTTTTGAAGAATTCGCCGTTGCGAATATATAAAGTTCATAACCTTTGTGACCCGGCATGCGGATCGCGAGTTCGAATCCCCGTCCCACCAAACATGTTCTCCCTTTCAGCCGTGGGGGGCGTTATAATGTGACGGTCAATCCCACTATTCGTTGGTAAAAGAGTAGCCCAAGAGTTGGCGGTGGGTGGTGATGACTAGCTGCCTTCCCTCTAGCTTTTTATTGCTAAATTACGGAAGGCTAGTGCAGATAACCCTCGTGTAGCTTTGCGCGAAATTCAAAACAAAATAAACAATTATCTTCCTTTGTCAAGTAGTTCTAAGTTATGGATGGTTATGCTTGGCCTTAGGGGGTCTATGACCCGACCTCTTAACCCACAGTAAATAGTAAAACTTTAAATTATGCATTACCTATACATACATACTTATAATGAAATATCAGGAAAATTAAGCATTGAAAAACGAAAGTAGGAGTAAGAAAAGAGGGCTTTATTTGTTTCAATAACAAAAGGAGTATTCATCAAAAATAGAATCCGTTTACACCCCGTGTTTCTTGTCATGACATTTCTCTCTGTTATAGAATGAGAGGGTGATTCCATGTCGTTCATCCAGTTAAATGCGATTTTAATCTTTTTAACGTAGTTTTTCATTGCGTTACAAACACTCCAGTGTTTCTTCAAGTTTTGAAATTGACATTTAAATGAAGTTGTAACAAGAAAACGGGATCAGTAGAATATTTTTGATATGACAGACCATGAATCAACTCTAGGAAAACTGCCAAATATTATGGTACCGAATACACACATTCAGTAACTCTGGCGGTGACCTAGTTCTGTAAGGAGAGACTTTAGCCGTTCTGATTGTTTCCGAAGATTTTCTTCGATTCAAAGAAATTTAAATGCAGTAAAATTGAAGGAAATCTAAATATGTATTGTAATTAATTTCTTACTGTATGGTTCCGGAACGAGCATCATCATCATCCAAGTTGTCGTAATTTAAAATATAACCATTTGCTTATAACGTTCTCATTTTCTGTTGCTATTTCATAAATAAGTAAGTAGTTAAACTTCACTCTTAAGTAAGATAAACTTGAGAGATTTGGGAGAAGGATACATATATGTAGGGAGATAGTGTTTTTTTTTCTTATGGAAATTAATTAAGTACTCACAACTTTCTGGTTTCCCTTACCTCATTAAGTATAAACGTTAGGTAAATAACAAGAGGTTCTCTATTCAATGAATTAAAGAAAATCAAATAAGTTCTAAGGTATGTACAAAAAATATGAGTTTAGATCCCGATTTTGAGGGACCAATTTAAAATTTCGAGGCAGAAAACATTAAAATCGAGACTTATTTTAAGGTCAAAGGTCAAGTCGTATATGGCTGAACTATAATTCCATTTTAATGAGGGGGGTATTAGACTGAAGCCAGTTATTGATGTGATTTCATTATCTTTAGATCTACACAGTCAATTCATTATGGGTTACTGAGGCTGATAGTATTTATACCATCTATTTTAATAACTTCAATTTCTTATCACTGAATTTATTTATTGGTGTTTTCCCTCTGAATATCATCTCAAGAAAATGTTATAAACTACTCGTGTAACGTTAGATGTGTGTGTTACCTAGGAGATAAGTTAGGAGTTTGGTTGAATTCCTTGTTTCTGCTCATAGTGAGATGTATGTTACTTAGGATATAAGTTAGAAGTTCGATTGAATTCCTTGTTTTTGCTCACAGTAAGCGGGTATATCAAAAGCACATTAGTTACATATAAAATTTTCAAATCTGTCATTCTCTGATGTTCAAATTTCTTGCCTCTCGAGTGCTATAAAAGGCAAAATTCAAGCTATGCTTTAAAAAATCCTATTCATCTCTATGACCTTGATGGTAAGCTCTATGAAGATTGGAAGTACCATTTTAAATGTTATATCGTTAATTAAGGGTCAATACCAGTAAACCATTTATACGATCTCGAATCAATCAAGCTTAAAATATTACTAACTGCTAACTGTGCGAGTTTTATTTCACGATATACTATATTAACAAACTTATAAATACAGTATAATCCCAGCCAGCTAATGTTTCATCTCCTATTGAATTTCCATACGAATCTCATAGTGCTCTAACGTGTTGTATTCATAAGGACCAGTATTTGCCATATAGGTAGTCAACTGGAGTCAGAATGCTACGAAAAACTGTATTTCATGGACTTTTAAAAAGAAATAGTTTGTGAATGAAGTATGGATTTGATAGTAAGAGGGAGAAAGATATTTCTGTCACCTTGGGAAATACGACGAGGAAATAAACGACTAATGAAAATGTTTATGTGGAATTCAAGTTCAGCTGTCCTAAATTAATTACTTCTCCAACAATGCGAAATTCGAAGATCAATGTGAAATAAGACTGGACATCAGAACTGTAGGTCAGCTTCTCATTGTTTGTTTTTCAAATATCCAAGTCTAGGCCTAATTTCAACCTGTAAAATGTTGTGGTTTTATGACTGTGTCGTTCCAGTCGTGATGAGTGTTGAGGGCGATGTTTAATTGGTTAAAGTGTTTTGTTTTTTGGCAATCGTTAAAGAAGCTATAAATGCCTTGTTCTACTGTGAATTCTGGATAATGCTACATTGCTTACATTGATGAAATTCTATGAGGAATAACTACTCAGTAAGAAAATGCATCGTGCCATATCATAAACCGTTTCTAGCACTGGGTTCAAGAACATTTATTTATATAGAAGCTGCTTTGGTCAACTCATACCGCTGACTTTCTTCCAGTTAAACCAATCTATGATGTATTAGAACGAAACAGAAAAGGAAATAGAAAAAAACAGACATTGGAATCACAGTAAAGTTGAAACTGCTTTGCAAGAAAAATCACCATCTATTCCACTTGATATTAACCAATGGTTTGTGACAAGTAACAGAGTCCAGATTGTAATCAACATCAGAAATGGTCCTACTTCTTATTAGCATACAACCCCAAGGATGAAACACGGCACCACTTTTTTTTTCTCGAGATGCACTGTCCTAATAATATTTGGCAATTCACTTTACTCAATGTACTTACTGTAAAATGAAAAAAAAAGGAGAAGTAATATCCGGTTTTAAAATATGTAATGTAATTCGTGAAATTTGTTATTCTGCATTAAATAGTAATTCATTTTCCTAACAACTATTCAATTATATTTTGTATCTCATTCGTTTATATTGTTTTAACAATGCTTCACATTGGTTGAGCAGTAAGGTTAAGGTCTTACAACGCTAAAATCCGGTGTTCGATTCCCTGCGGTAGACAGGGCGCAGATAGCTCATTGTGCAGCATTGTGCTAAAGAAGAACAGAAACAACTTACTTTAAAATATTGTTAAAATAAATGTAAACTTTGATTAAATAATCTATGTATCTGTGTTTATGCTTTGTGTGTATGTGTGTGTGCAACTAGAAGCCCCCAGTGACACAGCGGTATGTCTGCGGACTTACAACGCTAGAAACCGGATTTCGATACCCGTGGTGGGCATAGCACAGATAGACCATTGTGTAGCTTTATTCTTAACTTCAAACAAACAAAGCAACTAGAAATAAGCCTTGTAAAAATATGTGTCGCGATGCACTATG